>NC_067400.1:299082564-299384898 GCF_016432865.1 Antechinus flavipes | reverse complement strand
AAATATAATATGAGGAATATAATTATAGACCATATTATTTAAATATAATCATATGACATAAATACATGTAAATACATATTATATACCATCCTAATCCATTCAATTCCTGTTTCATTCTGCCTTGTAATTTTATTTTATTCATCTAAAAATTTTTAAGGAGTTCACAGACTTCTTCAAAAAAAAATGTTAAGAATTTCTCTTACTTCTCAGAACTCTTGTTCTATAAGAAGAAAGTAATTGGTGGGGAAGAGGTTTCTCTTTTCACCCTTGCTCATCCAATAATTAGTTACAACTTCCAGTAGAAGGCCATAATGGAAATAGTCATATGTATGCTTGCTTGGCCTAAGAATGTAGTTTATGGACAATGTTTGTGAACCCCCAAACTCCTCTTTGGGGACAGAAGGTCAGTTTGAAATCTATAATTACACACAGTGGACAGAGGACCAAATCAGAAAGTTTGTCATTATTGTTTAGTTGTTTCAATCATGTCCATCATACTAACTTTTTGATACCATTTTGTAGTTTTCTAGACATAGATACTAGAGTGGTTTGCTATTTCCATCTCCAACTTATTTTATAGATGAAGGAAGGGAAGTAAACAGGAATAAGTGACTTGCCCACAGTCATAAAGCTAATAAGTGTCTGAGACCAGATTTTAACTCATAATGATGAGCCTCCCTAATTCCAAACCCAGTGCTAAATCCACTGTGCCATTTGGCTGCCCATGGAGTCAGGAAGATCCAAGTCTTGCCCCCTCACATACACACTCACATCTGTTAACCTTTCAACGATATTCTAAAAAAATAGTTCGGTATTTCATGTTTCTGCATTAGTTCATGCCCTGAGACCTCAAAGATTTAATTTCAAATTCTGCCTCATCCCTAAATGTATGACCCTAGACAAGTTATTTAATCTCTGTTTCAGTTTCCTCATCTGCAAAATAGGGAAAATAATAGAATTTACCTTTTAAGATTATTATGAAGATTAAATAAGAAAATATTGGAAAACCAGATACATAGTATCTGGTACAAAGCAGATGTTACTAAATGTTTTATTTTCTTCCTTCTCCATATAGTTCACATAACACATGGTATTTGCAAAGATCAGGGTCCAGGTTTGCTCCTCTTGTTTATAGCCCTCTTTCTGCTCACAAGAATGATCCAGAAATGCAGAATTTCCCAGTAACCTCTCTGTTGGGTCAGGAATTTTGTTTTAAAAGTTTTTGAGCTGTTCTGCAACTATCTTACGCTGTTACCATGTATGTTCCCTTGATGGACCACATGGCTACACAGATATTCTTTTAGGAAGCCAATCCACATGGTCTTACTGCTTCTCCCCATCCTGTAGCTCTGCTGAATGGCTACTGCTCCTTGCACATAATACTCTGGTTACCTCTCATCTCTTGCCTGCAATGTAGTCTTCATCACTTTTCCCTCTTAATTTCCTTTCAAGGCACAATTCAAATCCCACTTTCTTCCAGGGGGCCTTTCATGATGTCCCTCATTGCTTGGACCTTTTTAGTGATCATTGTTGCTGTTGTTGATCAGTCATGTGCAACTCTTCCTGACCCAATTTGGGTTTTTCTTGACAATGATACTGAATTGGTTTGCCATTTCCTTCTCCAACTCAATTTACAGATGAGAAAAGTGGAGTAAATAGAGTTAAGTGACTTGCCAGTACTATACAGCTAGTAAGTGTCTGTAGCCACATTTGAACTCAAAAAGTATGTCTTCCTGATTCCAGGCCCGGCATTCTATTGACTGCACCACACATTTACCTTTGTGATTACCTTCTATCTACTTTGCACATTGATACAGAAGTAGATATAGATATAGCTATCTCACTATATCTATGTAGATATGCAGTATCTATGTTTATATGTATAATCTATAACTAGAAATATAAAATGCAAATAACTAGGGACATTCAAGATATCGATAAATGCATATATTTATAGCTATCTTGCATGTACCAAGTCATTTATATTTTGTTCCCTCCATTAGAACATGCTTTCCTTAAGGCCAGGAACTATTTTTGCCCTTCTTTGTATCTCCAACACTTAGCAGGGTGCCCAGAATATATAAAGGTAGTAATAAATACTTGTTGACTAAATTACTTTCTCCATTACTTTTTAAAGACTTTCAACTTTTTGCTCCCCCTCCTATTGCCTAGCATTGTACTAAGTAGCCACTCCATAAATATGTGTTGAATTAATAAATGAAAACTAAATCCAGAAGTAGCTAAGGAATGTGACCTGGCTCTGAATTAACCAATGAGGTTGCTGGGACAAGAAATTCACACCTCATCATGGAAACACCAGCAATACCAAATGGCATCAGAGATGCAAAAGAGAGCTTCAGCATTACATTTTCAATGCCACAGACAAGTTCTCATGAAATGGAGCCAATGAGAACAAAGCTTGAAATGCAACTGCTAATCTGAAATTATGCCCAAAAAGTTATCAAACTGTGCATACCCTTTGATCCAGCAGTGTTATTTCTGGGCTTATATCCCAAAGAAATCTTAAAGAAGGGAAAGGGACCTGTATGTGCAAGAATGTTTGTGGCAGCCCTGTTTGTAGTGGCCAAAAACTGGAAAGTGAGTGGATGCCCATCAGTTGGAGAATGGTTGGGTAAATTATGTTTTTTATGTTATGGAATATTATTGTTCCATGACCAATGGATGACCAGCAGGATGAATACAGAGAGACTTAGAGAGACTTACATGAACTGATGCTAAATGAAATGAGCAGAACCAGGAGATCATTATATACTTCAACAATGATACTGTATGAAGATGTATTCTGATGGAAGTGGATTTCTTTGACAAAGAGACCTAACTCAGTTTCAATTGATCAATGATAGACAGAAGCAGCTACAGCCAAAGAAAGAACACTGGGAAGTGAATGTAAACTGTTTGCATTTTTGTTTTTCTTCCTGGGTTATTTTTACCTTCTGAATCCAATTCTCCCTGTGCAACAAGAGAACTATTTGGTTCTGCAAACATATATTGTATCTAGGATATACTGCAATGTACTTAAAATATATAGGAATGCTTGCCATCTAGGGGAGGGAGTGGAGGGAGGGAGGGGAAAAATCGGAACAGAAGTGAGTGCAAGGGATAATGTTGTAAAAAATTATCCTGGCATGGGTTTTGTCAATAAAAAGTTATTATAAAAATAAAAAATAAAAAAAAATAAAATAAATACAACTGCTATATTGGAAAACTTAGAATTTGCAATGGCTATATCTATGGTGGAATTACAGGATTACATTATAGGAGCCAACATGTAGGGTACTTGCAATCAAAGGGATTCAACAGAGGACTGTCTTTCTTACAGGGATAGGGTTGGAATGTCACCACCCTCCTACAAGTGAAGTCTCATTAGCTTGCCTGCCTTGCTTGCCTTCATTATTTATTGAAAAAGTTGCTGTCTTCTTCCATATGCAGCCAAATAGATAAGTACCAGGGCAATTTTTGAATAAACTGGAATAATAGGAAAGCAATGAGCCATGAGCATTTGCTTCAGAAATCAAAACTGTGATTCTGGGCTCTAGAAGTAACCTGGGATAATTTGCTAGCTACTGCACTTGTGGGTTTTCAGGGCCACTCAGTATGATGTGGTTTATGATCAAGCTGTGAAGAGAAAAGTAGAATTTTATGGCTGAGAAGGACCTTGAAGATCACAAAGCCCAGCTTCTTCATTTTAGAGAGGATGAAAACGTGAGCTTGAGAGGAAAATGATTAACCCCAAGTCTCAAGGATATCTGAGATCAGAATCTAGGTCTCCTGGGTCCCAAACCACACTGCCTTTTAAGACCTGGAACTTTATCTTTAGACACAGAACTGATTTCCCCCACAACCTCTTAATTTCTCTTATATCTTTGTATGATAGTGTATCCAAAAGGCTTTAAATGTCATAGGAAATGGAAAACAAAGGGCTTTTTTGGAACCATACCTTATCCTGGTGAAAGCTTGCTTTCAGTGATACAGAGGAAAGACTCTGAAGTCAATGGACCTGGATTCAAATCTCACCTCTCATGTGTACAATCAGTATGACTTTGTAAGTCCCTTGATCTCAGCAGGCCTTAATTTTACCATCTGTAAAATGGAGAGCATTGGACTAGATGGCTTCTGAGGTTCCCTTCTGGTCCTAGTTTTATGATCCCTAGACCTGGGAATTATAATCATGGTATAGAAAGTAATGGGGCATAAACAAAGTTAGAGTTTTAAAAGTTTCTATAAAGGAGGTGCAAATTAAGCTGGGCTTTGAAATAGGAGTAAGGTTTTGGTAGAAGGAAGAGTAATTCTAGACAAAGGGGAAAAAGTTGAATGGCTAAATAATAATAATTAATAATAAGATTGAATAGACAAAAATGGGTCCCATTATGGAAGGATAATAACAACAACAACAACAATAATATGTATATAGTACTTTAAGATTTTACAGAACAATTTACAAATATAATCTCATGTTATAATAATATTAATTAATATTTTATCCTAATAAAATTATCTCATTTTATACTGAGAAGATAGATTCTATTATTATTGCATTTTTACAAATGAAGAAACTGAGGATGGAAAAGATTAAGTGACACAGCCAGTCTGAGGCTGGAAATGAAATTAAGTTTTCCTAATTCCAGATCCAGCACATTCTCCATTGTGCCACTTAAACCTTAAAAATTAGTTCAGGGATTTAGAATTGATTTATAAGGCAATAGAAAATCATTGTAGGTTCCTGACCAAGAGGACTCATTGTTTTCTTTTATAAGAAAATGACATTACAATGTCAGGGTCAATGTACAGTATCTGACCTTGGCTGATTAAGCCACTATGAGCTTCAAAGGCTCTACTATAGTACTTACACAGATACAATTATCCTTTCCATATCGCAACTTTTCCCATCGTGGTTTTGATATATCACAGGTCAGCATAATTAAATGGGAATTTTAAGGCATTTTTGCAGAAGCTATAGACAACATTCAAAGACCAGCAGATGACACAGAAAAATTTAGAAACTCCAAAATATTTAATATTGTATAATATCAACATATTTTATCTTTCAATATAACAATTTAGACTTCTCTGGTACAAAAAGGAGGACCAAAAAATTTTTATGTGGATTTTCCAAATCATATAACATCTCTTCCCATGCAAAAGGGATAAACAACTATAATCCATATACTAAGAAAACAAAATATTAAAGGCAATCAATGTATTTTGAATCCTAGAATTTCAGAGCTGAGAAAGAATGTAGAGGTTGTCTAAAATGACCCCAACTACATGATATTCCATTCCCCTCTACATCAACCCAAACAAGTTCTCATCTAGTCTCTATTTGAATTCTATTGAGGACAGGAAATTTACAAGCACAGGACTATACCTGGCAATTTTTGTGTCCAAGATAAAAGATAGAAGGCACATCCATGGCAAATGCCCCCAAATACTATAAATAAATGCTTAAAATAATGCTTCCAAATTCAGTTGGAAAGAGGAAAAGGTCTCAGAGCATCATGAAATAGAGAAAAGCCATGGTCTTTCTATTTTGATTAAATATTCTTAGTAACTAGATGCCAACCTTAGTTATTTTCTATTGCAGAAGGACTGCAAATGCTCTCAGCAGCATCTAAATTTCAGCACTTTGAGGCAAAGTCTCAGTTGATCTACCCTAAATATGACTATTCTGCTTCATGATCAATTAGTCAATCAACAAATATTTATCTAAGCACCAACTATATATCAGGCTCTATATTAGACTTTAAGGCTACAGAGACAGAGAGAGAGAGAAAGAGAGAGAGAGAGAGAGAGAGAGAGAGAGAGAGAGAGAGAGAGAGAGAGAGAGAGAGAGACTGACTTTGCTCTTAAGGTATTCCATATTATCTTTTGATTGTTATGTAGTTCTTATATTGAGTGGAAATCTCTCTATTATTTCCACCTATTGGCTGTAGTTATTACATTAAAATTGTCAACAATTGTATGAAAAGATTCTGTAACTGCCAATATGTGATCTCCCCCTTCAGAAAAGATGCAACAGCAAATAGTTCTGACTACTGTTTATCTCCAGAGACTGAATGAGAATGACGAGTTGTTCCCTTGAGTAATTTCGGTTAGTCAGCCAGTTATTCAGCAAGCATTTATTAAACACTATATTTGAGGTGAGGTATTTAGGTGGTATAGTGGATAGAATGAGAGGTCTGAAGACAGGAAGACTTAACTTTCTGAGTTTAAATCTGACCTCAGACCTTAGCTGTGTGACCCTGGACAAGTCATTTAATCCCTATTTGCTTCTGTTTCCTAATTAGTAAAATGAATTGGATAAGGAAATGGTAAACTACTAAAAATCCCAAATGGGGTCATGAGAAAATATGACTCAAAAGTGACAAAAACAACAAGAACAATGTGTGAGACATTGTTCTAGTGCTGGAAATAGAAAGTAATGTTAAAATGTGATCCCTGACCTTAAGGAGCTCATATTCTTATAGGAGAGAAAACATGAATATGACTAAGTACATATAAGTTACATGCAAAATAGATGGAAAGGAGTCTGAGAAGAGAAAGCATTAGCAGCTAGAGACATTGGGAACAGCTTCTTGTGGAAGCTGAGAATTGAGCTGAGTCTTGAAGAAAGCTAGACAGGATGCAATCCTAAGCGTTGGCAGAAAGCACAACGAGTGTGTTAGTAGAAATGAGAAGTGAGTCTTTGAGAACTAGAGCTGGGCAATGTGGTTTCCAACAGAAATTCAATTGTCTGAGTCAATGTCTTTGCAGTAGAACTGTGATGAGAGAGGAATGATTGATATAAAAGTGGCCAGTATGGCTTTTGGGCACCTTGTGACATCCTGCTCTTTAGGTATGGACTCCTCAGTGTGGAATATGGACCATAAAACTGAATAAATCTTTGTTGGGTTAGTCCTAAGATTCAATAAGTAATTTGGATAAATATTGTATTTGTGGGCAGAGATGATTGATCGGTTCAGATGTATTGACATTGGGTAGATACTGAGACTCTGCCTACAAATATCTGTATAGCAATTTAAAAGGTAGAAAAAAGAAAGAGTGTGTCTGGATTCCTTAAACTAATTCTTTGCTCTAAAACCACAGGGAATATCCAATCATTCTAAATGCCAATTTTTAAAATATATGAAAATAATAATAGATGTTTAATTAGAGGCAGTCACTCACTTGAACTCTCCTGATATTACCTTACAAACAACTTTAAAATAACTACTTAAATCAAATTTTGGAAATGCAGAGCTAATAAAAGGTCAGAGGCATTCATTTTTCCAACCCAAGACAACTTAGGAAGTCAGTAAGAGAGGTTTGTAATACTGGAGTGGCTCTGGGCCACTCCAGTTGTAGCAGCACCAGCTGCGGACCATGGAGATGGTGGCAGCAGAAGCAGTGTCATGAGTTCTTAGCCTAAAAATGGTAAGGATTTCAGACTGTTCAGAAACAGATTACAGTAGCTTTTTGCTATATTTTGTCCCTGACTTTATTTCCTATATGTAATTTGGGTCACAGTTTTAGGGTATTGGGTACTAGTGGTCAGTCACAAGGGAACAGGTCCCTGGCTATAATTCCAAAATGGGGAAAAGCACTTGTACTTGTGGCTATATAAGAGTAGGGGACCTGGTCACAGTTTCAGGGCTAAGAGAAACACTAATACTTGTGGCTGCAGGGAAGTACAGACCAGGAAAGCAGAGATTCTACCTCTCCCTGGATCACACCAGCTTGGAAAAATTGAAAATTTATCAATGCTTAGAATTAATTCTGAAAACAGCTGGACAAAAAAGTCTGAATCTTGAACCCTCCCCTCCTGCAGTAGAGTAGTCCTCAACTTCAATCAATACAACATTCAAAATCAAGAAATAGGCTGGAAAATTTCAAATAAATAAAAAATAACTTGACTATAAAAAACTACTTTGGCATTGTCAAGGACATGTTAAGACATAGATTCAGAAAACAACAATGTGAAAATAGTTATAAGCAAAACCTCAAAGAAAAATGCTAATTGAACCCAAACCCAACAAGAATTCCTGGAAGAGTTGAAAGGAATGAGAAAGAAAAATTGGGAAAAGAACTGAGAACAATGGAAGACAATTAGGAAAAGAGAATTACTAACTTAAAGAGAGAAGCACATAAATTTATTTAAGAAAATTATTCCCAAGTGGAGCTACTGACTCCATGAAATATCAAGAAAAAGTATAAAAGGATAAAAAATATAGAAGAAACTATATCTCATCAGAAAGAAAAAAAAAACTGACATGGAATATAAAGAGAGGAGAAATAATTTTACAATTATTGGACTAGGAGCTGCTAGATAGCAAAAAAAATAGAACATTGGCCCTGGAGTCAAGAGGACTGAGTTCAAATCTAGCTTCAGACACTTGACACTTACTAGCTATGTGACCCTGGGCTTCACCCCACCCCCCAAAAAATTTATTCAACTACCTAAAAGCCGCGATCAAAATGACTCTAGACAACATATTTCAAGAAATTATAAAGGAAAATTGCCCACTATCTTAGAAACAGAGGATAAAATAGAAATTAAAATAATCCATCCACCATTACCTCCTAAAAGAAATCCCAAAATAGCCACAGCCAGGATCACACAAGATTCACTGGCTTCCATTTTAAAAGAGTGGAAGGTTTAGAATATGATATTCTACAAGACAAAGGAGCTTGGTTTCCAACTAAGAGTAATCTACCCAGAAAAATTGAGTATAATCCTTTGGGGAGGGCAGGACAACAGAGGGAGAAAGATTAATATTCAGAGAAACAGAGGATTTTCAAGCATTCCTGATGAAGAGGCCAAAGCTAAAAAGAAAAATTTGACATTTCAACATAAGACTGATAATTAGGGTTTCAATAAAGTTAAATTGTTTACATCCCACATGGGAAAATTACAATGTACTCTTAAGAATTTAGTCACTAGGGCAGCTAAAAGGAGTCTACATAGACAGAGGACATGGGTATGAGCTGATTGTTTTGGGATAATCTCTAAAAAATGAGGTGAGAAAAAGGGGTGCATGAGAAGGGTAAAGGGAGAAGCAAAATGAGAGATTTTTTTCATATAAAAAGTGTGTACAAATAAGAACTTTTATAGTGGAGGGGGAAATGGGGAGTGTGAGCAATGCTAGCACCTTACTCTCATTAGAATTGGTCCAAAGATGGAAGAATATAGATATACACACAGTTGGATACAGAAATCTAACTTACCCCTTAGGCAAATTGGAAGGGAAGGGGAAAAGAGATGGGGGGAGAAATGGTAAAAGAGAAGGAAAATTAAGGCAGTGAATGGAAGCAAAACAGAATTCTGAGGAAGGACAGGATTAAAAAAAGAGAAAAGAATAAACAGAAAAAAATAGGTTAGAGGAAAATACTAAGTTAATAATCAGAACCATGAATGTGAATGGAATGAACTGACCCATATAGGAAGCAGATAGCATAATGGATTAAAAAACAGAATCTGACAATATGTTATTTACAAGAGACATATTTGATACAGAAAGATACACATAGATAGTTAGAATAAGGAGCCAGGGATCCTTATTCTTCCTTATTTTTCAAATGAAATAAAAAGGGAAGGAGTAGCAATCATGATCTCAAAGTGAAAGCAAAATTAGATCTAATTAAAAGAGATAAGTAAGACATTTCTTAATTATATAGGGAACTGAGTCAAATGTATAAAAATAAGGGTCATTCCCTAACTGATAAGTAGGCAAAAGATATGAAGAGCCAATTTTCAGAATAAGAATTCAGAACTATCTATTTTCATATGAAAAATATTATAAATCACTATTATTTTAAAAAATTCAAATTTAAACAATTCTCAGGCACCACTTAAACACCTGCCAGAATGACAAATGCTAAAGAGAATGAGGGAAAATAGGTAGACATTAGCTGTTAGTGGAATTGTGAACTGGTCCAATCACTCTGCAGAATAATGTGGGACTGTGCCCTAAAATCTATAAAACAATGTATTTGACCCAGCAATACTACCACAGTTCTGAAACCCAGAAAGGTCAAAGAAAAAGGATAAGGATCTATATATACAAAAATATTTATAACAGCTCTTTCTGCAGGGACTAAAAACTGGAAATTGAGGAGATGTTCATCAGTTGGAGAATGACTGAACAAGTAGAATTATGATTATGATAGAGTACTACTGTTCTATAAGACATGAGGAGAGGATAATTTCCGGAAAAAAACTAACAAAAAATGGCAACAAATGAACTGGTGAAAAGTGAAATGATCAGAACCAAGAGATTGCTGTGCAATGGAAGAAAAGCAAAGTTGCAATGATGACCAATTGTGAAAGACTTGATTACTTTGATCAAGATAATTCCAAAGAAGTGATGATGAAAAATGCTATCCACCTCCAGAGAGAGAACTGAAAAAGTCAGAGTGCAATTTGAAGTATAATTTGCTCACTTTTATTTTTCTTGCTTTTTTTGATATCACTAATATGGAAATATGTGTTGCATGATTTCACATGTTTTTTCTTGCCTTCTCAGTGAGTGGTAGAGGGGTAGGAGGATGAGAGAGAATTTGAAACTAAAAATGTGCAAATAAAAAGAATGTCATAATGAATAAATAAGAAATGTTTTAAAATAAAAAAACAATAATATACTTCCACCAAGTTTTCTCTGGACTGATTTTTCAACTGTTCATCATGACTTGTGTCAAGTTCCTTCACTATCCTCAACACATTCCATTGTATATTGTTTATAACCTATTCTTCCTAAGAGTTAGAATAGTTAAGCAATATGGAGAGAGAAACTATTCTTTGATTCTCTCTTCTGTTTTTTTAAGGCAGCATGTAATGAGTCTAACATTTCCCAGAAGAAATCAGAAGACTACTGATTCTTCTGATTCTTCCCTTTCTTTGTGGTTTTGATTCAAGATAGCGGATTGACCCAAAAGTGAAACTCAAGGTCTATCTCGAAATCAGTCCACTACATCAAAAACCACTGTTCAGTTGAAACTCAACTAGGATACAACTCCTATCTGTTCTCACAAGGATGTTTTGTATCTCTCTTTGTGTATGCTAATGGGGTCAAAGAAAAAGATTATCTCCCTGCTTTATGTACAAATGTTTAACCCATGGCAAATAGATAAAAAGAAAAGAGATAAAGTCCATACATTATTAAGGAGTCTTTTTCTTCCCATTCTCTCATCCTCTTTTAATTTATAACCTCACTCTTTTTTTAGGTTGAAAGCTTACGTGAAATTTAATATTATACTGGTAGATTTCATCCTCTATAGGGAGAGAGGGAGGGAGGAAAAGAGGAAGGAAGGGAGAGAGGGAGGAAGGAAGGAAAAAAGGTAGTGAGGGAGGGAGGGAGGAAGGAAGTGAAGGAGGAATGGAGGAAGGGAGGAACCAAGGAAGGAGAAAAAGCAGGAAGGGAGAGAAGAAAGAAGGAAGGAGGGAAAGAAGAAAAGGAGTATTTATTGAGTACCTACTTTGTACTGAACATTATGCTATGCATTTTACAAATAAAACTGAGTGATATATTCAGGGTCACACAACTAAAAAGTATCTGAAATAGAATTTGAACTAAGATATATCCTGAATTCAGGCCCAACACTTTATCTATTATACCACCTAGTTTATGTTAGAACCCTGATAAATGTAATTGCATATTAGAAGTATAGGTGGAAATGTTCATAAATTAGGGTAAGTTTGGAACATAAAGCAAGTAGTTTTAGGTAGGGTTCTTAGTTAATAAATATTTATTAAGCTCTCACTGTATACCAGATATAGAGGATCGCAGATAGTGGGGGAACTCTGGGTAAGGTATAAGACCCTTTATCCTAGAGAAACTCTATGACAGTATCTGGTTTGACTCCCCACCTCCTTTTGGTGTTCACACCTTTTCCTGAGAAGTCAAGGAGGGCATGACCACCTGTGTTCTACTTGAAGCAAAGATACTTACAGCAGGGTGTTTACTCAGTGTGACTGATGAGATAATGGTTCTCTAGTTCCCATATACTTAGTGTGATATGATGATGTAATGGTTCTACAATTGGCTCATGCTCAGTGTGCTGTAGTGATATAATCATATGAAGATATTTAAGGAGGAGAGGAGAGGAGAGTGTGTGTGCTCGAGCTCAATCTCAGAACTAGATTCCAGACTTCAGACTCCATCTTTAACCATCCTTGTAGTGGCTCTTCTGCCTTCATCACTTCTCCACCATCTAAGGCCCATCTAGAGATCCTCCAGAAATCTAGTCTGGACACTACAGTGTGGCACTGTTTTATCTTGTTTGTCCCTAATATATCCTGAAACCAAATTAGTACTTGTTGAGTGCCTACCAGGAAAATCATAAGATGGCTGTCACTATCCACTTGGCTCCCCCTCTAGCCTGCTCTACTTCCACAATGGCTGCCTATTTCCCAAAGGTACTCTCCTCTCTCCCCTTTCTAGCTGTTATTTGTTTTATCTTCTCCTGTTAAAATGTGAGTCCTCAAGATTAGACCTGTCTTGGTTCCTTGTTTTTATATCTCCAACTCTTGTACAGTGTCTGGCATATGGTAAGCCTTTAATAAGTGCTTTTCATCTCCCTGAGGAATTATTTCTTTTCTTCAACCATTATAGTTTCTTGTACATAGAGAGGTTTTTGGTTTCCCTTAGATTTCTGGAATCTAGATTAATACCTGGAAGGTTTTCAGACTTCTGGTCTCTGGAAAAAGATTCTGGGAAGGATAATAGAAAGTGCATAATGTCCTCTTCCAAGAACATCTCAGTGTTGTGGTTGATACTCCACTTTATAACTGCTGCTCTGCCTGCTCTTAACTTCATGCAATGATATGCTCCTTCCAGGATATGCTCATCACTTCTAATCTCATCACTATGCCTTGATTGGCAATACTTCCCTCAGCATCCTCTCCCTTCTCATTGGAAGAGTGGAGGGGGCAAGCAACAAAATTTTTCCAAAGCCTTCTTTTAGAAACTGGACTCAAGTTACTCCATTTTATATCTGTTTCTCTGACTAATTTCAGCTCTGCAGAATAAGATGCACCTCTTGTCAGGTGCCCCTTTCCTGCCTCCTCTTCTATGTTGCTTTCCTCTCACCCCATTTTCCTCCCCCTGTTAATTTTAAGCTGCTGTAGGGCAGAGACTACCTTCATTTTTAAAAATTGTATCTCCAGTGCTTAGTACAGTAGCTGACACATAGTAGGCACTTAATAAATGTGTATTTGGTTGGATTAATTCTAAGGCTAGAAGGGGCAATAGGAGAGGGGAATGGGAAATGGGGATGTACCATGCATCTAGACTTGTTGGAATTATTAATTTGGAAAAGACAACACCAAAAGAGCTGGCAGAGGAATGCTAGTGAGGAGCACCATCTTAGGGGGAGAAGGCATTCAATACAATTAATTCAATTCGATAATCATGCATTAAACATTTATTGTGTACAAGGTTCTGTGCTAGATGCTAGAGATATAGAGACAATTATAAGTTAACCCAATGTAAGAAAAGAATTTACATTCTATTGCTAAGCTAACATTCTATGCTAAACCATGAATTAATTTGACTTTGACCCAACTTGGTATCAATGGCAAAGACTTGATTAGATGGGTGAGGAGTAAACAATGTTACTGATTTGTGAAAGATTTCTAGCACCAGTTCAGAGGCTATAGGAATGCAACACAAAGGAAGGCACTGAAGGGAAGCATTCTGAAATGGGGTTGTAGTTTGAGTTGTAATGTTATCTGCTGAGATAGGAGCTCTGAAATAGTCTTCCTTTTGGAGCTCTGACAGAAAATTGGTTCTCAGAGAAAAAAATAAGCAGTGCCATTTCCTAGGAACTGAAGAGAAATGCAGGAATATCAGTAAAAGATTAGGAGAAGAAACATGCTGAAGAGCTACTTTAGAAGGGACACCCATTGAGAATCCTAAGGACAATGACTATGTATGACTACGATTACATAGACCTTCAAGAAAGGAGTGTTCATAAGTAAATATTGTTATTTCTGATTATCCCTAATTAGAACTCTGTTTTCTTTAGTCTATAAATATACCTATTTATCACGTAAATTGCTGAATTAATTAATTAATAGCTAAGTGGCACAGTAGATAAGAGTACCAGGCCTGAAGTCAATAAGATTCAAATCTGGTCTCATTCACTTACTAATTGTATCATGCTGGGCAAGTATCTTAACCCTGTTTGCCTCAGTTTCCTCATCTGGAAAATGAGCTGGAGAATGAAATGGCAAATTATTCAGAGTCTTTGCCAAATGGGATCACAAAGAGTCAGACATGACTAACACAACTGAAAACAACAACAAATTACCTGATTAAAACATATTTATTAAATACTTAATATGTACAAAGAATTTACATGAGAAACTGGTGATGATATTGTTGGTAGAATGAATGATATTCCCGTATTATCTAGGTAGAGGCAATGAGCTTGCAAAGTGAGAAATACCTATAAAGTATAGCTGGTACCTTCATGACATAGGTGAATTTCTGATATGAATTTTATTAACATAGCTGGCAAGCAGGGACAATCAGTTAGCAAACACTTGTTAAGTACCTACTAAGTATCAGGCACTGTGCTAAGCCTAAAGAAAGGCAAAAAATAGCCCCTGATCTCAAGGACTTCAGGGTTTGACAAATTCAGTAAATCAACATATAAGCAACTATGTTCCAACAAAGCATTTACAGGATAAATTGAGACTAATCTCAGAAGGAAGACACTAGTATTAAGGGAAATCTGGTTACTCAATCAGGAGATGGCACTTTGTGTTAGAAACAAGAAAACCATTCTCATTGGATTATAGATTATGTGGAGGGAAATAAAGTCCAAGAAGACTGAAAATATAGAAAGAGATCAGATTATGAAGAATTTTAAAGGCCAAACTGAAGATTTTACAATTAGTGTTGGAGGTAAAAGAGAGCTATTGTAGTTGATTGAATGGGAAATGACATAATAAGACCTGTCTGTTGATCTCAGATTAAAAGCTAAGTGGAAAATGGTTTGTACTGGGGGGAGACTTGAAGGAAGAGAAACATGAGACTATTACAACAATCCAGATATTAGGTGATGAAAGCCTTGATTGAGCAATGCCAGAAAAAAAAGAAGGGGAACATATGAGAGATGTTGTGAAGGTAGAAATGAAAGAACTTGACAACTGACTGGATGGGAGAAATGACAGAGGGTGAGGAATTGAAGATGACTTCTATATTGTAAGCCTGGATGTCTGGGAGAATAATACCCTCTATGGATGGGGAGGGAGGGAATAGGAATTTATGAAGCACCTACTATGTGCTAAATACTTTACATATATTATCTCATATCAGCAATAGTAGAGAAGATGGGAAAAGAGCAGAATTTGAGAAGAAAACTAATGAGTTCAGTTGGGATATATTGCTTTTAAGAGACCAACAGGAAAGAAGATGCCCAATATGCAACTAGAATTTCAAGACTGGAAATTGGGTAAAGGTTAAGTCTGGACAAATTGCTTTGAAAATCATTTGCACAGAGATGATAATTGAAATCACTGAAGCTGATGAGATCATCAAGTGAAATAGTACAAAGTGAAGTGAGAAGAAGACCGTGGACTGAGCACGGATCTTAGGAGTTATTTCAGTTATTCTGAACACAGGAATTCTCTGTGTTGGGAAGTCTCTTTGGTCATAAAACTTACTCACTAGTGAGTTCACTAGGGAGCTTCCTCACTAAGCTACAAGAATTCTTAAATTTCCATCTTTAGAGATCTATTATTATCTTAAAATCCAAATACATGAGGACCAAAAAAAAATATATATATATATATATATATATATATATGGCCCAAGGCTCACTGAGGAGATGCTTATGAAGGACAATTATTCAGTTTTCTCAGGTTAGAACTCCAAATTCTTATGCCTCTGTTGTCTACTCAATTATGCATTCTGCCCATTCACATGGCAGTGTAGACCTCCAGGGAATAGACAGCTCATTCCATCACCAGTGTGAGCAGAAGGCTTTTCTTCCCTTTGGGTGCTTTTTAAAAATATTGCTAAGTAGGAAGAGAGAGAAAGCCTCCCACCCTCAGCCCCCTCACTTTTTTTTATCTTGCTTTCGTTGATCCTCTAGGTTTTATAATGACATATTCCAAAGTCAAAAAAGTACATAGCTCCTGCCTCCTACTTAACAATTTTAGGGTCTTGGCAACCCTTAAATCTGGTTGCATTTCCTAGTTTTGTTTTGTTTTTGATTCAAGAATGGTGAAAGTGAAAGTTATGTTGTATTATCTTTTTTGGGGAGTGGGGAGGAGCAGTCTGGATCTGTTCACAAGTTCCAGTATGATAGCTCCATCCACTGATATAAATCTCCAATTGACCTGAAACTTCTCCTTTTAAAGGTCTTCCTGATACCAAGGCTGATTTTTTTATTGTTTACATCACACTTTCTTTAAAAGGTAACATGGTACAATGGAAAGTGACCTGGATTTAAAATTTAAGAGCCAGAGTTCTAATCCTGGCTTTTATTACTTGTTACCTAGGTAACTCTGAGCAAATTAGTTCACCTCTCTGGGCCTCAGTTACTAACTTGGCAAAATGAAGGGTTGGGCTAAATGTCTATCAAGGTCCTTCTAGATCTAAAACTATGATTATATGGCCCCAACATCCTTGAGTTCTATTTTTTGCCCAAGAAGAAAAATCATTAAAACATGCATAGGAACTGAAATTAATTAGTGTAACTTATAAGGAAAGCATTAGAAGTAGAATATTAAGATCAAGTATTTGAAGACTTTAGATAGTCTATAATTATAGCTTGTGGATTGTTTATTAATTACAAATTCTATGTTTTAGAGGGAGAAAGAAAAGCAATCTTCTACTAACAGCCTGTAGTTCCTGAACTTTTACTCCATTTTCTTCCTTCCCATGGTTAAATGTCACTGTCCTTCATATCTGGGAAATGATATGACTGACCTTGCTAATTTCCTGTGCTGGCATTATCTTCTGTCCCCCTTCCTTTGTGCACCAGGAAGCCTCACCCCTGAGTTGTTTACTGCAGTGATGGCTTGGGAATGAAGTATGCATTATAAACTAAGATTTGTAGAAGGTCTCTGATGGAAACTCTCAGCAGAGGGTTTGCATTTGTGGAATAGAAAGTACTATTACAGACTCATTAAATCAGGAAACAAAGATATAAGCGATGGGAAAGAAGGATAACTATGAATTGTTCTTTTAGTGCAGTCTTTAATCACCAGCTGCTGCCTGTAATCTATTTAGATCACTTAAAATGGATGTGAGAATTTGCCCTGTTTGACCACAGAGCTAAAGGGCAAGATAACATCCAATTAAAAAACCTTTCCAGATCTGCCTAGATTGACTGATGGCATGGTAAAGATCCATTTATATATCGTGACCCTTAATATTCTCAATTCAATTGAATTCAACAAACTTTATTGGCCAGGAAGCAATGGGTTTCAGGTCATAAGATATGGTATCAGTCTTTAGCTTTGACCCTTCAAAAAAACTACTTTTGATACAATGGGCAAGTCATTTGATTTCAGTGAATCTCAGTTTCCTCAACTGAAAAAAAGAAGGGTCTGGACTTGATGACTTTTTATTACACTTGATTCTCACAATTATCTTATTAAGTGCAACTATTATTTTTCTTATTTTGCAGTAAGGAAACTGACATTTAGAAAAGTTCAATGTTTTGCCCTTCATTCATTTTTGATCTTCATTCAGTCCTATGCTCTTATGGCCATCTACTACAATCAAAATATTGAATGGGTTGTAGAACTGGGAAACAGTCAAGGGGTGATATTACAAAGAAAGATTTGGTTTTTTGGGACCGCAATATAAGATCAGGGAAAAACTAAAGAAGAAAAATTCACAATAGGAAGAGGTCCATGGAGGTAGTATGGGTGTAGAGAAAATTAGTCCTAGATAATCAATCAATCAATCAATCAAATTGATTAAGTTGGAAGCTAGTTGCTTAAAGTATTCCTCAGAATAACTCTCTCCCAATATCAAAAGCAAGATCTTCCTCTTATCCTTTAACCCTTTTTCAATCCTTTGCCCTTTCCTCCTCATTCACTCTCTTCCAGGTTCTTCTTACTGAAAACCATAGGGGTCATCTTCCTCTCATTTCTACACCTACATCTGACTTATACACATCCCATACCCTCTATCCTCTTCCTTCCCACTCCCATCTTTCATTCACCTTCCCATTTTGTATGATAGAAACACACACACACACACACACACACACACACACCCCAAACAAAAAAGCAGGAATTCACCTAGTAGGTAAGGTTCTCACCCTTGCCACTGGACCCAAATGGTTCTGGAGGGGAAAGTGAGGCAGATGACCTTGCACAGCTCTCCCTCACTCAAATCCAATTCACTTGCATGTCATGGCATCCCCTCTTATGTCTTGATCTTCTTTGAGAAGGAAAGACAACAACATTTATGAGGCTCCCCTGTCACTTTCACCTTTTTTTTTTTTTTTTTTACCCCTGCCTCTATATGTGTGTACAATTATCCCTGCAGGTAAAGGTACCCACCTCAATCTGGAAAATCCTCAAAAAAAATTTTGGCCCTCTGAATTATTAGGGTATCAAAAGATAAAATATGTGGATATTATACAATACTATATATATATATATTTTATGAGTTTCTGAATTTCTAAATTTTTCTGTCATCTTCAGTTTCCACAAAATTCCCTAAACATTCCCATTTAATTTCTTAAGCCAACCTATGATATATTGAAACTATAATAGACAAAATCATCATGTGAAAGGGATGATCACATTTTGAAATCACTCTGATATCACTCTTTTGTTGTTATACTTAACTGCTGATTTATTGACCTTCCTTGCATTTCTGTTGTCTGGGATATAAGAGAAGCAAACAATTTCTTCAGGTCTGGTTTTCTTTCTAAGAATATTTCAAATGCTTTATTATCTTTTTTCATTAATGATTAAACTTAGATTTGCAAGGTAGGCCACCCTGGGCTGCTTCTTGAGTTCTATTGATTTTCTGAACACATTATTCCTTTCTGTCCTGTGTTTTCAGATGGATGCATATAGTTTTGTGTTATTCAAATTTCTTTCCATTTTTGTCTGAAAGCCTTTCTTCTGCTCACATGCAAAACTTACTGCTTACAACTGAATTATTAAATTTAACCACTATATGTCTTAGATTTTGCATATTCTTTCTTTTTTTCTATAAGTAATTCATAAATTCTTTCAATTGGTTTTTCATTTTCGGTGTTCAGAAATTTTAGGTAGATTTTTCTTCATTAGTCCTTTGGGACTGTCTTGGAACATTGTACTGCTGAAAATAGCTAAGTCATTCAGAGTTCTTCATTGAACTAATTGCACAAATTACATTACAGTGATTACTGAATACAACAACATTCTCCTGGTTTTGTTCACTTCACTTTACATTATTTCATGTAAGTCTTTCCAGATTTTTCCTTAATCATCCTACTTGTCATTTATTAACACAACAATATTCTATTATGATCATATACAACAGCTTCTTTAACCATTACCCAATTGATCAGCATCCCCTTGATTTCCAAAGAGGAATCAGCTACCACAAAAAAATAGCTGCAATAAATAATTTTAGGTTCTTTTCCCCATTTTGGGGGGATGTCTTTGGGATATAGACTTAACAATGGTATTGCTGGATCAAAAAATCTAGTTTTATAACCATTGGACACAGTTCCAAATTGCTTTCCAGAATGGATGGATCAGTTTCCAACTTGACATCAATGCAATTAGTGTCCCAATTTTCCCACATACCTTCAACATCCAACATTTTTTGGTCATATTAGCCACTCTGATAGGTATGAGGTAATACCTTCAAATTGTTTTAATTTGATTTTTTCTGATCAATAGTGACAGAGCATTTTTTTAATATGACCGTAGATAGATTTGATTTTTTTGTCTGAAAACTGCCTGTTCATATCTTTTGATCATTTATCACTTGGGTAATGACTTGTATTTTTATAAATTTGACTGGTTTTGAGAAATGAAACCTTTATTAGAGATACTTATTGCAAAATTTTCCCCTCAGTTTTTGGCTTTCCTTATAATCTTGGTTATATCGGTTTTGTTTATTCAAAAACTTTTAAAAAATTTTATTTAATCAAAATGATCTGTTTTATATTAACTTCTTTGCTCCTAAATTTTTCCCTTATCCATAAATACAGATAAACTACTCCTTGTTCTCTTAATTTGTTTATGGTATCATCCTTTAGGCATAAATCTTGTACCCATTTCCATCTTTTCTTGATACATGGTTTATACCATGTTTCTGTCATGTTTTCCTAGTGGTTTTTGTCAATAATGAATTTTTGTTCTAAAAGTTTGGTTCTTTGGGTTTAATCATTTACTGTAATATAATTTGTATTTATCTATTAAACTGACCCATTACTTTTTTTCTTAGCAAGTTGCAGACAGTTTTGGTAATTACTTCTAGATTACCTTCTTTCACATTTTCATTAATTCCCTTAATATACTTGAGTTTTTCCTCTTCCAGATGAATTTCATTATTTTTTCTAGTTTTATAAAATAATTTTTTGATAGCTGATGGTATGGCATTGAATAGATTGATTTAGGTAGAATTGTCATTTTTCTTATATAAGCTCATGAGCAATTAACATTTTCCCAACTGTTTAGATTTGTCTTTATTTATGTGAAAAATGTTTAATGGTTCATATAGTTCCTGGGTTTGTCTTGGCAGGTATGTTTTCAAGTATTTTATATTATCTATAGATATTTTAAATGGAATTTCTTTTTCTCTCTCTTGCTGTTGGACTTTGTTGGTAATATATAGAAATGCTGAAGTTTTGTATGGGCTTATTTTCTATCCTGCAGCTTTGTTATAAAGTTGATGACAATTTCAAATAGTTTTTTAGTTGATTCTTTAAGATTCATTAAGTATAACATCATATCATCTGCAAAAAGTGATAGTTTTTTTTCATTGCCTATTCTAATTCCTTTAATTTCTTTTTCTTCTCTTATTGCTATATCTGATATTTTAGTACAATATTAAATAATAGAGGTGATAATGGGCATCCTTGCTTCACCCTTTAATGTTTTGGGAAGGCTTCTAGCTTATCCCCATTACAGATAATGCTTGCTAATGGTTTTAGATAAGTATTACTTATCTTTTTAAGGTAAGTTCCATTTGTTCTCATGTTCTTTAGTGTTTTTAATAGGAATAGATGATGTATTTTGTCAAAGACTTTTTTCTGTGTCTTTTGGGACAATCACGTGACTTCTGTTGGTTTTGTTATTGATATGGTCAATTTTGCTGATAATTTTCCTAATATTGAAACAGCCCTGTGTTCCTGATATAAATCTACTTCATTACAGCATATGATTCTTATGATAAATTGCTGTATGCTCTCTGTTAGTATTTTACTTACAAGTTTTGCATCAAAAATCATTAGGAAATTGGTTTATAATTTTCTTTCTCTGATTTGGCTATCCCTGATTTCAGTACCAGCACTATATTTGTGTCATAAAAGGAACTGGTAGAACTCCTTCACCTATTTTTCTGAATACTTTATGTAGTAATGAAATTAATGTTTCTTTAAATGTTTTGTAGAATTTTTTTGTGAATCCATCTGGTCCTGGAGATTTTTTCTTAGAAAACTCACTTATGGCATGTTCAATTTCTTTTTCTAAAATTGGATTAAAGTATTTTATTTCTTCCTCTGTTAATCTGGGTAACATTTTTGTAGATATCTATTTTATTTAGATTGTCAAAATTTTTTTGGCACATAATTGGGCAAAGTAATTCCTAACAATTGTTTTAATCTCTTCTTTATTGTTAGTAAATTCACTCCTTTCATTTTTTTTTTTTTTTTTTTTTTTTGCTGAGGCAATTGGGGTTAAGTGACTTTCCCAGGGTCACATAACTAGGAAGTGTTAAGTATCTGAGTTCAGATTTGGTTAGAGTTTTCTAATTGAAGCCTCCTGGCTTCAGGGCCAGTACTCTATTCACTGTACCATCTAGCTGTCTCCCTTTCATTTCTGATACTAGTAATTTGGTTTTCTTTGCATTTTAAAAAATCAAATTGATGAATAAATAGCTTTTATATTTTATTATGGTTGTTTTTACATAAAACCAGCTTCCAGTTTTATTTCAAAGATCCAATGTTTTTCTTATTTAAAATGTGTATTAGTCTCTTCTTTGATTTTTAGGATTTCTGATTTGGTGTTTAATTGGAGGGGGTTAATTTCTTTTTTTTTTCTAGATTCTTAGTTGGATATCCAATGCTCTGATCTGCTTTTTCTCTATTTTATTTATGTAAGTAATTAAAAATATAAAATTTCCCTTAAGTACCACTTTGTCGTTTTTTGCTGTTGTCTCATTGTTGTCATTTTCTTTAATGAAATTATCTATTGTTTCTATCATTTGCTCTTTGACTCACCTTTTTTTTTTTTAGGATTAGATTATTTAACTTCCAATTAATTTTTAATCTTTCCATTATCCATTGTTGAAAGTAATTTTTATTGCATTTTGACCTGAAAAAGATGTGGTAACTATTTCTGCTTTTCTGCATTTGGTCATGAGGTTTTTAATGTTCTAATATATGGTCAATTTTTGTGTAGATGCCATGTACTACTGAGAAAAAAGGTATAATTCTTTCTATTCCCATTTAATTTTCTCCAGAGATGTATCATATCTAAGTTTTCTAGAATTTTATTCACCTCCTTAATTTCTTTCTTGATTATTTTTGGTTAGATTTTTCTAGTTCTAAGAAGGGAAAATTGAGGTCTCCTGATAGTATAGTTTTATCATTGATTTTCTCCTGTAAGTCATTCAGCTTCTCTTTCAAAAATATAGATTTTGCATATATATTTAGTATTAATATGACTTCATTGTCTATAGTACCTTTCAGCAAGATATAGTTTCCTTCCTAAATTCATTTAATTAGACCCACTTTTGCTTTTTCCTTGCCTGAGATCTTGATTGGTACCCCTGATTTTTTTTGTTTCCAATGAAGTATGATGGATTTTGTCACAGCTCCTTATCCTTACCTGTGTGTAACACTTTGATCCAAATGTGTTTCTTCAAAACAAGATTTTGTAGGATTCTGGTTTTTAATTTTTCTGCTACCTACTTCTGTTTTATGTATGAGTTAAACCCATTCACATTTATAATTATAATAACTATTTCCCTCCATGATATTTCTCTTGTTTGTCTCTTATATCCCAGCCTTTTCCTCCTCACAAATGTTATACTTCTGATCATTATCTTCCCAATATGCCTTCCCTTTTCTCAGTCTCCTCCTCCTCTTTCTATTATCTCTGTCCCTTTTTACTTCCTTATAGAGTAAGATAGGTAGGTGTCTAAATTTAACTGAGTGTATGTGTTATTCTCCCTTTGAATCAATTTTGATAAGATTAAGATTTAAGCTTTACCTGACACCCTCCTCTTATTTTTTCTTCCATTATAATAATTCCTTCATGATTCTTTTATGTGGGATAATTTATCCCATTTAATTTCCCCATTCCTTTCAAAGTAATTTTCTTTCTCACCCCTTAATTTTGTTTTTTGGAGGGTTATCATCCCATCAAAGTCACCTTATATCCACACTCTCTGTTTACTCTATACTCCTAATTGCTCTTACAGTAATCAATGTAAGAGTTACAATTATTATCTTGCCATATAGAAATATAAGCAGTTTAACTTTATTGAATATCTTTATGTTTTCTTTCTCTTGTTTCTTTTTTACTTTTAGTTTTTTCCCTGGAACATTATATTTGAAGGTCAAATTTTTTATTCAGCTCTGTTCTTTTAATTATAAATGCTTGAAAGTCCTCTATTTCATTAAATTTTTCTTTTTTAACTGAAAGATTAGATTTAATTTTGTTGAGTAAGTGATCCATGATTTGGCAATTGCTTCTTTTTTTTTTTTCAAATTTAGTTTTATTGTATCTTGACATCTAATGTAATGCCAGAGAAACTAAGGCATGATAGAGATTAGAAAGTTTTTAATATTTTATTTGGATTTCTGAGAGGGAGAGATTGTGCTGGGGGAATGTTGCCCCCAGGACGGATGTCTAAAGCATCCAGCAGTGAATGTGAGTTCTCAATGAAATATATACAAGCTCCAAACTCCACAAAGCAAGGTCGGGGGGGGGAGAGAAGGGGGTAGAGTCCAAACTCTGATGAGTGGGAATCTCTAGGCAGGGACCATCAATCCAGAGCCAGGAAGTCTGAAACTTAGAATATAAACAATGCCAATTAGATATCTGAGATAGGACATCTGGAGTCTTTTAGAATGCCAAATCTCCACAGCCCTAATGATCAGGGGTTGTAAACTAAGGAGATTAAGGCAGAACAATTCAGGTAAATAGAGGCAGAACAATTGAGGAAGCTGAGTCAGGACAATAAAAGGGAACTGTGGCACAACATTAATAGAGTCATTTATTTCCATTTGTTCAGTTCTATTTTTTAAGAAATTATATTTTTCAGTGAGCTTTTGTATTTTTTTTAGCCAAATTTATTTTTTAGGGAATTATTTTCCTTGGTAAACTTTTGTATATCTTTTCTCATGCTATTGACTCTTTTTCATGATTCTCTTGGATTACTCTCATTTCTTTTCCTAACTTTTCTTCAACTTCTCTAATTCACTTTTTAAAATCCTTTTTAAACTCTAACAGGAATTTGGGGGGAGGGGACTGAGACCAAATTTCATTGTTCTTTGAAATTTCTCATATAATCATTTTGATTATATGTTCTAAGTTCATGCCTTATTCCTCCAATCACCACAGTAATTTTTATAGTCAAACTTTTTTTTCTGCCTTTTTTTGTGATTTGGTGTTTCTGTGTGAGAGTTGTGTTCTGGTCCTACAGAGTCCCAAGCTTTTGGGGCTGGGGCTCAGTGTCTATCTTATAACTTTTACTAGGCTTCAGAGTCTAGCTGCTTACTCTCTTTAATTGGGGAGTGGGGCTTCTGTATTGATCTCCCCTACATGTACGGTTTAATTGCTGGCCTCCTCCAGGGAGTGGAGCTCTGTTGGTAGGTTGGTATGGAAAGAGTTTCTCTGCTAGTAGCCCCAAGGTTGGGGTTTATATTAGCAGGCCCCAAGGTGAGGCTTCACATCATTGGTCAGTAAAGAACCAAGACCTTCTTGCTCGTTCGTGCTGGGGTGGAATCATTGGGGTTTGGTATTGCTGCACAGCGTACTCTTTTCTCTTGCCTAGGGTACAACTGGTTTGCAGTTGGACATAGCCTCTCTGGTGGATTGCTCCAGGCTCAGAGACTTGTTGCAGGGTCCCCGCTTTGAATCTGGCTGCTGCTGCTGCTACTGCTGCTCTTAGACCTCATTCTCCTTCCACCCCACCAAGATTGACCTTTCCTACCATGCAGATGGAGTTGCTTCCCTGACTAGAACAATTCTGATGTCATTTTCTAGTTGTTTGGAGGGGGGTTTGGGAGGATTTTAAAGGATTCCTTTCTCACTACGCCACCTTGGCACTGGAAATCTATTATTTTTGATGTAAAACTATAAATTCTGCTCTCATAATTCTCTTTCTCTTTTAAACCACTCAGAAATAGCATTCATGATTCCACAATCCTCTTAAATTCCATGGAGTCTTCTTTCTCATCAGGAGTTGGTTCATTTTCCTTTGTTTCTATTGTATTTATTCATAATTGTTAAAACTTGTTTACTAGATCTGGAAGCCATATTTCTTTCTGCTATTAATGTTTTCCTTGTTGATTTATATAATTATGTTCAAGAAGTTTGAGTTTTCTTCTTCCTAAGAACTTTGGTAATTTCAATCTTCCCCAACCTATTTTCCCTTATTGCTCACTTTCTGACTCTTCTTCTATTGTGATTTCTCAAAGTGTTTCAGCCTCCTCTCACTGTGGACAATTTACAGTTCATCAGCTAAAGCCTGTTCTCTAATTGACATTCTTAGGAGAAAACTTACCCCAGCTAGATGTTGAGGTCCTTCCCTTCATCTTGGTAGTGTGCCACATGGTCCCTTCACATTCCCACAGTGACCTGTTTGAATATCCTATCCAATTGTCTTTATTCTTCAGTTTTCTGGTCCAGCATCACCAGTTCAGAGAGCTGCCAATGTTGTTGCTACAGGGTTGATTGCTATAGCTTGGGTCTCTGAGGCTCTGATAAGAAGGGTGGGGTAGTATGTGAAATTAAACTCTTTTTAAAAAAATATTTAAAAATATTTTTGTATATTGTATTAAATAATTCCAAATTATATTTTTTAAGGATTTTAATATTCATTACACTTTTGATATGCATAATACAATTGAATTCCAAAGTTTTGCCCTCTCTTTTGCCCCTCCTTCACTCCTTTAGAAAGCAAGCACTATAATGTCAATTGTGACATGTGAAATCAGGCAAAATACATTTCCATATTAACCATATTGCAAAAAAAAATAAAGTTTTAAAAGTATGCTTCAATCTGCACTCAGAGGTCAGCAGCTCTCTCTCTGGAAATAGATGGCATTTTTCATTATGGGTCATTTGGAAGTGACTTGCATCATGTCTATGCTAAATCTTTCACAGTTTATCATCCTTACAATTTTGTTGTTTATTTGAACAATGTCAAGCTTGGTGACACAGTGGATAGAGAGCCGAGCCTGGAGTTAGGAAAAACCGAATTCAAATTTAGCCTCACACACTGTAACCCTAGATAAGTTACTTCATTTCCTCATTTGTAAAATAAGCTGGAGAGGAAAATGGCAAATCACTTGAGTATGTTTGCCAAGAAAACTCCAAATGGGATCATACAGACATAAGTGAACAACAAAGAAAGGGAGCACTAGGAGAGGGAATCCTGGATTAAATCACTTTTTTTAGTAACTAAAAAAGACATTCAATTAAGTGATTTTATGGTAAGAAACTAGAAACTGAATGGATGCCCATCAATTGGAGAATGGTTGAATAAATTATGGTATAAGAATATTATGGAATATTATTGTTCTGTAAGAAATGACCAGCAAGATGATTTCAGAAAGGTCTGGAGAGATTTACATGAACTGATGCTGAATGAAGTGAGCAGAACCAAGAGATCATTGTACACAGTAGCAAGAAGAAGAACTGATACAATGATCAATTCTGATGGATGTGACTCTTCAACAGTGAGGTAATTCAGGCCAGTTCCAGTGGTCTTGTGATGGACAGAGGACTGTGCATCTGCACCCAGAGAGAGGACCTGGGAGACTGAATGTGGATCACAACATAGTATTTTCACTTTCATTATTGTTTGCTTGCATTTTGTTTTCTTTCTAATTTTTCCCTATTTTAATCTGATTTTTCCTGTGCAGCATGATCAATTTGGAAATATGTATAGAAGAACTGCACATGTTCAGCATATATTGGATGACTTGCCATCTCAGGGAGTGGGTAGGGGAAAGGGAGGGAAAAATATTTGAACTAAGGTTTTGCAAGAATGCTGAAAATTATCTATGTATATGTTTTTGTTTTGTTTTGTTTTGCTTTGCTTTGTTTTTTTTTTTTTTTTTTTTAAGCTGAGACCATTGGGGTTAAGTGACTTGCCCAGTATCACACAGCTATGAAGTGTTAAATGTCTAAGGCCACATTGGAACTCAAGTCCTCCTGACTTCGGGGCTGGTGCTCTATGCACTGCGCCACCTAGCTGGCCTATGTATATACTTTAATAACAAAAACTTTATTAAAAAATTTAAATTAAAAAAAAATTAAGTGATTTTACTGGAAGACTACTGTCCAGAAAGTGTGCTGAAGTCAGCTCACAAAACTAGTTAAATTATTGTGAACTTTTTGTTAAATTTTTAGTGTGAGCATTTCCATCTCAGAAATAGGCAAAAGCCACAAATCAGGGCTTGATTTGTTGCTTTGTTGATTGTTTAGATGGAAAGTAATGGAGAAAAAGATAATTAATGAAGATTAAACTTAAAACTCTGTCATGAGCAAATTTTTGGAAAGCTAACTGGTACATGTTTATCACCAGCACATCCCCACACCCTGACTTGTAAGAAATAGCAGAAGCACCTTCTGACCAGCTGAAGGAAGTTAGACCAGGGGAAAGAATTTAGTTAGCTGAAAATGTGTTTTCCTGGGTGATGGGCTTGGACTGGAAGGAAATGAGACTGAAAACCAAGCTGAGTTCAGTCTCATATCCCAAGGTTTTACTCAGAGAAGGGATTCAGGCTTGGAAACCCCATATCACTCAAGGAAAGGGGGCTGAGGTAACTCTGTGATCCAGTCTTGAGTGATTGTGAGTCCAGTAAAGAGGAAGAAGCCAGGAAAAGAGTGAGCCAATACATTGCCTACACAGAAAAAATAACTTAAGAGGATCCTAAATCTCAGAAGAGAAAATGAGCAAAATCACAAAGAGAAAGGAAATTATAAAGAGCAAATATAATATGAAGGAAAATGAAGCAATAATATGTGATGAGAGATGGAACTTTGTCCCCATCCCCCACTCCTCATTGAACAACAACAAGAAACCTCAGTATGGCTCAAAAGAGAAATAACATTCAAAAAGGAAGAAATGAGAAATGAATTTAGGTCAGAAATTAGAGCTCTCAAAGTAGAAAATAGTGCACTCAGTGCAGAATTAAAAACCACAATTAGAAGAGTAGGAAAAATTGAATCACTGATGGAGACTTTCTAAAGAAGTGACAGACCAATAAATTTTGGAAAACACAAAAATACTGAAGAGAGGAAAATTTAGCAAAAGATAAAACAAACCCAACAAATCCCCCAAAACAACTCAAATTCCAATATCAACAGTGTTTAAAAATGTTGATGAATTCAATATATACCAAGGTGACTGAGGTCAAGGTAAGGATATGTAGAGTAAATTTAACTTAAGTTTCAACTCATATGGAAATCTGTTAAAAATCAGTGTACATATATAGACTATATATCAGATATCTTTCTATCTTAGAGAAGAGAAAGGTCAAGGAGGAAGAGAGAAAAAAAAGGAACTCAAAATCTTACAAAAATGAATTCTGAAAACTATCTTTACATGTAATTGGAAAAATCATATACTATTAAAATAAAATAATTAAAATAAAACAAAGTTTTTGTTTCAATATCTATTTAGGAAAATTTGGAAGACCAATTGTACAGTATCAGGAAACAAGGGGCCCAAGATTCAATTTATTGAGGAGACATACTTAGGATAAAAGAGGGGAAACAGTATTCATGGTGGAAGTAGGTCAGGTTCCTTAGGGACTTTGGTGGGATTGGACACACCTCATTGGGCCCCTGTGGAATTGGGTACATCTTGCTGGGGCCCCAAATGGAACACAGGCATCCAAAATGATGGCCTCTTATGGTTTTCATAGAATCTAGGATTGACCAGAAACATGCATTTAAGAGAAGGGAGTGAGGAGTCTGGATCTGGTTTGGGTGCTGATTCATGTTTAGATAGGGAGGAAAGAGAAAAGGAGAGAAGATTCTGAGTAATTGGTAGCTAGTTGATATTTAGATTAGCCTATGGCTGGTCTTATTTTGACAGAGGTGATTGGGGATTTTGAGCTTCCCTAGGGCTTCTTTATTTAACAATATGGAAAGGCTACTGAGGTCATTATAATCTCCCAGAAGAGAATAACAAATGAAACAAAACAAAACAAAACAAAAAACCCAAATACCATAAATGTGGGAAAGATGCGATGAAAATACCCAGATCATGTTAATACAGACTCAAAAAAGCAATTATTGAAATCATCCACATTATCATTATTAGGAAACAATGGGAACCTGACCTTCAAACTCTGAGATACATAACAGTTTAAGTTTAACAATTTCGACAACAAAAAGGTTACTTCATGTGAAGGAATGAAGATGGCAATTTTCAGTCATGTACCAAGATGAACCAATTGGCCCAGTTGTAGTAGAACATGTCCTTTGCAATTGTTGACCCATCTACACTCCCTCCCCCCAATACCATTACTTTCTGGTACCAGACTCATGCATATGAGACAACTGGTTGAGACTAGATGTCCAGTTTGTGTCTATGGGATATGATGAGGTGAATAGTTGCAAAAAATGGCCTAGTAGATAGAGAACCTTCCTTGAACTTAGGAAGACCTGGGATCAAGCCTTGTCTGATGCATATTGACTGCATGATCTTGGATAAGTCATTCAATTTCCTTTTGCCCCTAGACCATTCTGGTCATCTCCAATAGCTCTGATCTATATCTTGCCACTGGACTTTGGTGGCCTTGGAAAAAAGAGTGAGGATTATAACTTTGCCCAGCTCTGTTTAACTTAAATTCAATTCACAAGACATCATCTTCCTGATCTCACTCGTTCTCTTAAAGAATGAAGGATAAACAACAAAAGAGAAAAAGGTGTAAATTGCAAAGCAGGTATATACCTGAAGTTGCAAGGAGTTCTCTATGTCAATAAAATCACGTCTGGTTAAAAAAAATGAATAAATGCAGATACATCCCATGATCGAGGTCTCAATAGACCCAACAAGAGGCAAGGAATACACACTATAGAGGGACCCAGAAGTGTGGTGGAAGAGAAAGAGCAGCAGCTTTGGTCCTGGAAAAATCCAGATTTGGATGCCAGCTTGATTGTGCATTATCCATTTCATTTTAACTGTTCTTTATCTGTTTCCTTTTCTGGAAAAAAAAGTTTCATTTTCTGTAAAATAAAATAGGACAGCTAGGTAGTATGGGCTTGAAGTCAAGAATACCTAAGTTCAAAGTCAGCCTTAGCCATAGTGACTCTGGGCAAATCACTTAACCCATTTGCCTCAGTTTCCTCATCTGTAAAATGAGCTGGAAAAAGAAATGGCAAACTACTCTAGTATCTTGACCAAGAAAACCCCAATGGGGTCATGAAGAATTAGACTGAACAACAATAAAATATGACGAATAGTAATTATACCTCAGAATAAAATTCAATCATTCAAAAAACATTTATTAAGCACCTATTATGTGACAGAGAACTGTCAAGATGGCCTGAAAATTAAGAGGACCTGGATTCAAGTCCTGTTTCTTGACACAGGTATGACTTTTGATAAGTTGCTTTACTTGTCAATGGTTCAGATAAATCTCTGACGTTATAATTGGCAGGGTTACTGGTACATGACTTTCTGTTTCCCACCTTTGCATAGGCTATCCCCCTTGCCCAAAATGTTTTCTCTCCTCATTTCCACCTCTAAGATGCCTGTAGCGAATGGGAGTTCAGAGGATGAGTGACAGCCTACATAGAGAACAAAGTTTTAACAACCTTCATTACTACTCAAGGGAAGAGCTGCTAACTGGGACAGTCTCTTTGTTAGCTCCCTGCACACAGTGGGCAGCACACAGTGGGTGTGTGGGAGTGGTACCTTATGCTCCGGTCAAAGGTCCAGAAGTCCTGAGGGCTCAAACTTATATAAAGTTTTAGACAAAAAGCCAGTATGATATAAATGGGAGACTGCTCTGATATCTATAGGACTAGTAAAGTTAGAATATTCTTTAAATTGCTTAATAAAGAGTGAGGAATAAGGGGCATGGACATAGGAAACTTAACCCTGATTGTATAGATTCAGCAAGAGGCTGGGGGACATGATGTGTTGGTAAATATTTAACCACCAGCTCTCCAAAATTAAAATTTCATTAATATGCTTTTAAAATGCTTTTAAATGTACTCTGCATTAATAACATTTTTCTCTTTTTCTTAAGTCTACACAATCAAAACCAATAAATTAAGCCCTAATTTATCATGCTTATCTCCAGGGTTTAAAAACTCACCTTGAATTTTTAAAAAGTGACTCTTGAAGACCGGTTTAAGCTATCACTAGCACACCTCTGGCAATGGTGGAATAAGAGTTAGTGCCCAGTCTCTGGAATTATTAGCTTTGGCATGGTACTTGCTTCCTTGGTGCTGGGGTTGTACCTGTCAAACTGGTTTTCATCAGTCAACAATGGCCTAGTTCTGTTCAAGGAATAACTCTAGTGTCACCTCATATGAGACAATTTTCCTGATTCCCCAAGTTGTTAGTGCTTCCTCTCCAAAATTACTTTACATTAAGTCTATATATATTGTATTTGTTTACATTTAGACACACAATTTCTCACTAATAGGATGCAAAATCTCTCAGATAAAGGACTACAATGTTTTTTTTCAGGTAACTCCAGTGACTAGCACTGTGTTTGGTATGCAGGAGATACTTAACATTTTTTTTTCTTTTTTTGAGAGGCAATTAGGGTTAAGTGACTTGCCCATGTCACACAGCTAGGAAGTATTAAGTGTCTGAGGTGGAGTCTGAACTTAGGTCCTCCTGACTCCAGGGTCAATGTTCTATCTACTGTGCCATTTAGGTGCCCCAATATTATTTAATAAATGTTTATTGAATAGAATTGATTGAATTGAATTGAACTGAATTGGATTGAAAGAAAAGACGATATAAAATGGGGTGGAGGATTAAATTGTAGAAAGATTCATAACTTTGACCTGAAAGTGGGAAGCACCTCAATCATTACAAGCAGCTTTCTGGATAAATATAGAAGCATTTGCCCTAATTTTCATGTATCATGCTTATAAGGCCTTGGAAATTTGTTGATGAGAAAACATTTCTCTGAAATCAAGTGTGATAAAAAAGGATTGGACTGGGAATTAGGACATCTGGGTTTTAGTTTCAGATTTTTTTTTTTGCTTAAATTTTTGCAATCCCAAGCAAGTAATTTAATTTCTTGAAATCTTTTTGTTGTTGTTGTTGTTGGTAAAATGGAGATAATACTACTAACTATACAAATATTGGGGCTTTGGGCGCCAAAGAGAGGAAAATGAATGAAGAAAAAAAAATTTACATTTTCTGCTGGATTTTTTTACCTAAATTCAGTTCAGTGTTTTGCATTTGTTTCTCATTTCTGTAACAAAGTGTAGTTTCCCAAGTTTAAAAAAATCAAGAAGTGAGGCACACGGGTGATAAATGACTTTAAAGGAATGTTCTGTAACACTGCAAACATATTATTTAACTTAGTAAAAAGTGTGCTCTTTCATTAGACAACTTTTCATAATTAATTTATAATTAATTCTTGCTTTGTAAATAAATTTGCACATTAAAGCTAAATCAGTTCACTGACGCATTGAATTATCCTTAAGACCATATTATGAAGTGGAAAGGGTGCTGGGATTGGAGTCAGATGACCTCAGTTGTGATCAAAACTCTTCATCCTCCAGTTGGATGTCTTTGAACAAATTATCAGAAAGCTTGGCAAGACTTGCATTTAACCCCACCTCAAATATTCTGAGACCCAACATCTCTCTTAATTTGTTTCCTTGTCTCTTCAATGGCACCTACCTCAGAGTATTGTTGTAATGATTAAATTAGGTGTAAAAAGTTTTGCTAACTTTAAAGTGATATAAACACAAATTCTCATTGCTTAACCTCTATGCACCTCAATTTCTTCATTTTTCAAATGAAGAGTTGGGACTTGATCTCTAAGAATTCTTTTCAGCTTTAAATCCATGATTATCTACTGAACAATTGTGGTGGAATGACTCATTACTACATAACATGAAAACATTGTGATTGTTCAGTGAAGGAGATGCAACACATTTAAAGATTGTGCTTTTTTTCTTTTTCTTTTTTTGTCATTTTTCAATTGTGTACCCCATTTAGGGTTTTCTTTGCAAAGGTACCAGAATGGTTATCATTTCTTTCTCCAGCTCATTTTACAGATGAGGAAACTGAGGCAAAGACCTTGCCCAGGGTCATACAGCTAGGATGAAGTCAGATTTTAATTCAGAAATTTGAATTTTTATGACTCCAAGTCCAACACTCTCCCTTCATTAAAGTCCAAGGACTACATTTGTAATATTTGGGTTCATTTCTAGTCTCTGAAACAGAATGCCCAGTCTGAGGAATGAATTTTTTATTTGGTTCTAAATCTTCAAACAAGCAATTCAGAAGAGGAATTACAGACAACTTGCTTAGAAAAGTGGTCTGGATCATGTTCTCATTCCAAAGAATCTTCAAGAGAGTCAGCATCTAGCTTCAGTCTCTCACAAAATTTTTCTGGTTTATTCCTAAAAGAAATTTTGGGAACATATTTATCTATGATGTTTTTCTCCCCCTCTGTTCTTTGGAGCTCAACTCCTCAAGAGGCACTAAGCAACAGGAGCCTCCATTTCTGCTGCTTTTAATCTTGACCCTTTACTCTGCCTTCGAATCTTAACATTCCATAGAAACTGTTCTTTCCAAAAGTTACTAACGATCTCTTACTTTCCAAATCCAAAAGCTTTTAATCAATCTTCATTCTCCTTGATCTCTCCGCAACCTTTCACACACTGTTGGCCTCTCTCTTCTCCTTGATACTCTCCAAGATTTTTTCCTACCTGACTGCTCCTGTTCTTTCTCCTTTGCTGGATGGTCTCCTAGATCATACCCTCTAACCATAAGTGTCTCTGAAGGTTCTATCCAGAACTCACTTCCCTTCTCCCTCTATACTATTCCTCTTGATGATTCCATAAGTTCTCATGGACCTTTGCCGATGATTTTCAAATTTTGCCCCAATTTATCTGCTGATAATCTATCTGCTAATCTCTAATTTCACATCTCCAAATGTCTTTGAGACATCTCCAACTGGATATTCAGTAAGCATCTTAAGTTCAACATGTCCAAAATGAAACTCATTATCTTTCTTATTAATCCTTTCTCCCCATTCCTCATCTCTCCTTCCTTTTTTCTATAACGACAACATTATCCTCCTCATCTCCAGATTTGCAATCCCCTAAATCTAAGCTATTGTCAAAGCTGTTGCTATTACTTGTGCAAAAACTCTCAAATATGTTCTTTTCTCTCCACCACCATCCCACCACTCTAATGCAGGTGTTTGTACCTCACATTTTTATCATTGCAATAGGCTGATGGTGAGTCTGCCTGCCTTAAGTATTACCCCACCCTAATCAATCCTGAATGCAATCACCAAACTGATTTTCCTAAAATAAAGGTCTTATCATGTCACAACTCTCTACTCAATAAACCTCAGTGGCTTCCTATTGCCTCTAGAAACAAATATAAAACACTCTATTTGACATTCAAACTCCTTCATAATCTTTTTCCTTTATTCTCCAAAATATACTCTTCCTTCAGTAATACTGATCTCCTGGCTGTTTCCACAAACAAGATGCTCTATCTCTCAGCTGCAGTCATTTTCTCTGAATACTGATCTCCCTGGCTTTCTTTAAAGTCTACCTGAAATCTCACCTACAGAAAACCTTCCCCAACCCCTCTTTATTCCAGTGCCTTCCCTCCCTAAATTTGCCATTTATCCTTTATATACTTTGATTTGTATATATTTGTTGGAAGGTTTGGTTCCACATTAAATTGTAAGCTTATTGAGGGCAGGAACTGTCTTTTGTTGTGTGTGTTTTTTTTTAATATGCCCAACATTTAGCATGGTGTCTGCATATAATAGTCACTTAATAAATATGTTTAATTGTTTGATAGTAAGCTATCAAATATGAAACTGGTTTCATTTAATCTAATTTTTAAAAAGCAAAATTATTTAAATTATTTCATGCCTGAATACTTCAACTGTTAAGAAAGATCTTCCTCCTTACCACAGTCATTAAAAGCTGATGAATCTTTTTTTTTTCCCCCTTTAATCCATTAGATCAAAATACCAGCAAAGGGATAAGTTCAAGTTGCAGTTTGTTGTAGATAGTTCAATTCTGCATGGATCTTTCTTGTATCAGCAAGGTCTGTGATATTTTTTCATTCCGATTTTGTTCCTGTTAACATTTTTAGCATCTCAATGAACATCTATTTCTTTCTTCTGGTCTCATATGCAGCTTTCTTTTTTTTTCCCCCTCACAAGAGCACAGAATTTTGAATTTGGGATTCAATTCAATTTAATAAAAACTTATGAAGCAATTATGTGTCAGACACTGTTCTGAATGCAAGGGATACAAGTAAGAAAAAGAGAAACTGTATCTGCTCTCAAAGACCTTATACTAGAATGAGAAAAGTCAACATAGAGAAGGAAGCTAGAAAGCAGAAAAGTTGGAGGAAGAAACAAAGAGTACCTGTGTGAGAATCTTGTCCTGAGAAGTTGAATGCAAACACGGCTATAGATGGAAGTGAAATAAGTTGAAAATTCGATCTCTGTCTTCTGTAAAAGAATTCTTGGGAAAGAATGTTGAACTCCAATCTCCAATCAATCAGAGGGGAGAAGAGGCTGAGGAAAGTGTTGTTTGTTCTTCATTTTTTTTCCCAAAGAGGATCAATGATATCATAGATGATGTGCTGAATTGGATTGAAGTGAGGCAGAGTCTCATGAAGTCATCATCCTCATTCTCTCTCTTCCTGAATCATTGAAGTCCAATAGTAAGACAAAAGTCAAGATGACTGGCCTGGGATGCAGTGGATGATTTTGGTGGTTTTTGATGTCTGTCTAGCCTCTAAGTAATTCACAACTCTTATTTCAGCTACCTTCACTGTCATTGGAACAAATTGTTCTCATTTGATCAAGCCATTAGGGAAAGCCTTCCCGTTCTTGGAGTGTTGGTCACCCTGAATCTGGTTTAGCCAACATGTCTATCAGGGGTCCTTAAACTTTTAAAATAGGGAGCCAGTTCACTGTCTCTTAGATTGTTGGAGGGCCAGACTATAGTAAAAACAAAAACTTTGTTTTGTGGGCCTTTAAATAAAGAAACTTCATATCTCTGGGTGAGGGGGATAATCGTCCTCAGCTGCTGCATCTGGCCCGTGGGCTATAGTTTGAGGACCCCTGGTAGATGGTTTACTAAGATATGGCCACTCTACATGCTCCTTAAAGCCACAAGTCAGTGTTAGGTAAAAGGTGGACACTAAAAATGGATGAGTGACCCTGAAAAGGGCTAACCAAGCCTTCACACCAGAAGATCTAGTCTTCCTGAACACCAGGAAGGTGTCTATGTAACCAAGGATGTAATAAGTAAAATGATAAGATTAGAAAATTATCCTGAGAGAGACTTCCTCAGCCAATCTAAGACAACCCACCCTTGAAAAGGAATCCCCCATTATTGCATAATTGAAAAATGTTCATTCATAATGTGTTCCAATAAAGGAGAATTCATGACTTCTTGAGGCAGACAATTCTTATGGATAGCTCTAATAGGAAAATGTTCTGATATCAAGTATAAATTTGCCTCTTTACAACCTCCACTCCCTGCTGTTAGTTTTGTCCTCAAACTAGGGGTCTAAAAAAAAATCTAATTCTTCCACATCAGCCCTTCAAATAGTTGGCAACAGCTCTTGTGCTTCTCTTGGGTTTGTTCTCCAAACTAAATGTCCCTACTTCCTTCAGATGACATGGACTTCAGGTTCTTTACCATGCTTTATAATCTCCTTTGAATATTCTTCAGTTTACTGTCCTTCTTCAACTGTGACTGGTAAAGTTACATGTGCTATTTCAAATGTGGACTTCTGACCAAGATGGCTTCTTGAATAGAAGAACAATGCCTATTAAGAAAATCTGGGAAATTTACATATACCTAATAATCACCAATATGTCCAATGAGAAACTATTGTGGGCCAGAACTCTGAACTTGAAACAAGGATTCTTATAGGGTGCTAAGTTAGTGGAATTGATAAGACAATGTTTATCTCGTTTAGCACAGTGATTAACAGTTCTCTAATTCAGTATATGTACTTAATACTTAATATAGTTCCATAAGATTCACACCTATGATAATGTAATTATAAGAGATTGTATAAGCTCAGAAAAACTCCTCCAGAGCAGACAAGCAGACTGGAGGCCAGAGCTCAAGCCAAGGAGAGACAAATTTATTCCATCTTCGGTCAGGCTCTTGGTGGCTCTCCTGGGGTACCGAGAGGCTTAGAGACAGAGTCAGAGCCAGAGACAGACCCAGAAGGGCTTGGAGAGAGACTCAGAAGAGCCAGATTCATTCATTCCATCTAACACCACCGTGTGGCAGGCTCTCCTCCTTCATTTTCTCTACTGAGACCAAGTCCCCTCTGAAGGTCACTAGAAAGCTAGGTGGGCCCCAGGTAAGGAGACAATAAAGAAAAAAGACTTTGAACTTTAACACCTGGCTATTCTTATAGTAATTACTCAACTGAAAGGAAGGCTGCTCCACTACCTCCAGAAAACCAACAAGAACATTATAAGAAACTATACAGTTATCCCTTGGCATTGCAGGGGTCAGGAATACAGTTCCCTTTGAATCTGGAAACTCCACACACAATTTTTTGACCCTCTCTTTACCTCAGAGAAGAAGTCTGAATTATTGCAGTATTTATTTTTATTTTTTTCATCTTTTACAAATCATTTTTATTGAAGCTTTTTATTTTCAAAACATATGCAAGGACAGTTTTTCAACATTGACCCTTGCAAAACTTTGTGTTCAAATTTCCCCTCCTTGACCCCAAACCCTCCCCTAGATAGCAAGCAATCATTGGATTGTTAAATATGGTTTAAAAAATGTGTAAATCAAATATAGTCATACATATTTATATAATTATCTTGCTGCATAAGAAAAATCTTATCAAAAAAGGAAGAAAAATGAGAAAAAAATAAAATTCAAGCAAACAACAACAAAAATGTGAAAATGCTTTCTTGTAATCCACACTCAGTCCCCACAGTCCTCTCTCTGGGTGTAGATGACCCTCATCATCACAGGATCATTGGAACTGGCCTGAATCATCTCATTGTTGAGAAGAGCCACATCTATCAGAATTGATCATCATATAATCTTGCTGTTGCCATGTACACTGATCTCTTGGTTCTGCTCATTTCACTTAGCATCAGTTCCTGAGTTCCTGGTCTCTCTGAAACCATCCTGCTGATAGTTTCTTATAGAACAATGATAGTCCATAACATTCATATACCATAATTTATTCAGCCATTCTCCAACTGATGGGCATCCATTCAGTTTTCAGTTTCTTGCCACACAAACATTTTTGCACATGTGGGTCCCTTTCCCTCCTTCAAGATCTCTTTTGGATATAACCTCGTAGAAATACTGCTGGATCAAAGGGGTGCACAGTTTGATAACCCTTTGAACATAGTTCCAAATGCATTTTTGCAGTATTAAAAGATAAAATATGTTGATATTATACAATCTTTTATGCATTTCTGAGTTCCTAAAAATTTTCAATTTTGTCTGTTGACCTTCTTGTGTCATTTGCATCTACAAAACTCCCCCACATTTTCTATTTTATTTCTTATGCTGATCCACATATATTGAAAATGCAATTGGGAACATTGCAATGTGGAAAGGATAATTGCATTAAATACTTTATTCTATCCTGTAACTACACAAGAGGTGAGCCAGAAACCCAATATCAAGAGAAAAGAGAGCCATGAACAAAGTCAGCACCAGCCCACAGTAGTCTTCTGACATAAATTAGCATAGCCGAGTCAAATGCACTGGTACCCTAGTCTGTTCCTGGAAAGAGCAATAGGATCCCCTGAGAAAGCACCTGAATGACCAGAAAGTAGAGATTTTGGAAGACCTTAGAGTAGTCCCAGGCATTAACAAGTGTAATGGAGCAGCACTTAGACCAGTACACCTTAGATTCAGGAGATCTAAAGTCCCTAATGCTGTATCTGGAGATGTCAGAGAGTACTTTAAAAATTCAGAGCTATGAAACTCAAAAATACAGAGAAGGCTAACCTCTATAGATAGAAGTAAGTTCAGGATCTCAAGAGGCCCAGGAAACTCAGAAGACCAAGTAAAGATGCTAACTCTACCCAAAAGGCAACAGCTGGTGGAGTTTGTTTTTTGTATAATGCTCTAATTTAAGAACAACCCCATCAATATTATTGTAGCTCTAGAAAGCTGCTGAACGAATGTGTGATAAACTCATAACAACTGCAAGTAAAGACTCAAAGGAAAAAAATAGATTTTTTCCAAAAATACTACGTGAATACTTATAAGAAATAAGGCAAGGTTTAAAAAACAAACACAAACAAAATAAAAAATAAAAGCTCTTGATGAAAGAAGTAAAAAGACAATGAATATCTTAGAAGAGAAAGTGGTAAACTTCATCAAAGGAAGAGATTCACTCAAAACTAAATAGATTTTTTAAAAAATTCCAAACTGGAAAAAGTTTCAACACTAAATTTCAGAGAAATCAAATAAAAATTGTCAGAAATTTAGAACCAGAGAGCAAAATGAAGATAGAAAGCACCCACTGATCACCTTCCAAAAGTATACCCTAAAGGAAAAATTCCAGGAATTTCATAGCCAAAATTTAAAACTCTAATTTCAAAAACAATCCTACAAATACCCAGAAATAAGCAATTAAAATATCAAGAAAGCACAATTAGGATTACTTAAGACCTAGTAGCTCCTACTAAAAATAAGAGAAAATTTTGCTTGCAAAATTAAGTACTACTTTGCATGACAAAAAGAAATGAACCCTTAGAAGAGAATCCACATGAGCAAAAATGTTTGTAGCAGCCCTTTTGGTAGTGGTAAGAATCTGAAAATTGAGTAGGTGCCCATAAATTAGGGAATAGCTAAAGACGTTATGGTATATGAATGTAATGGAATATTATTGTTCTATAAGGTATGATTAATAGGATGATTTCAGAAAGGCCTGGGGAGACTTACATGAATTGATGCTAACTGAAGTGAGTAGAACCAAAAGAACACTGGACATAGCAAAAACAAGATTATGTGATGATCAACTGTGAAGGCCTTGACTCTTCAACAATGAGGTGATTCAAGGTAATTCCAATAGACTTGTTAAAGAAAGTGCCATCCAAATCCAGAGAGGGAATTATGAAAACTGAATATGAATCAAAGCATAGTATTTTCACTTTTTATTGTTGTTTGTTTGCTTGGTTTTTTCTTTCTAGTATTCCCCCGCTTTTGTGCAACATTATAAATGTAGAAATATGTTTAGAAGAACTACACATGTTTAATTTGTATTGGATTATTTGTTGTCTAGGGGAAGGGAGAAGGAGGGAGGGAAGGAGTAAAATTTGGAACACAAGGTTTTGCAAGGGTGAATGTTGAAAATTATCTTTGGATGTATTTTTAAAATTAAAAGACTATTATTAGGAAAAATGAACTCTTAATGGAATAGATAATTTTCATCACTTTTGATATATATATATATAAAACTCCATGGAAACATAATAAATTTTTTTTAGCAGAAGCAGTTGTATGATTTCTAAATGTTCTTATATGGGGAGAAGAAACAAGTGTCTCTTCAAAAGCTTAATATCTTGATGGAATTAAATAAGAAATCAAAGTCTTGGGGGTAGGTTGGCTCTGTTCTGAAGATTTGAAGAGAGGAAAGAAAAGGAATGTGCTGGGGTAAAAAGGAAGAGGTATAATTTGTTATTTCTCAAAACTGGGGAGCATAAGAAGAGTATCTAAGAACAGAAGAAAGGGTAGGAAGGAAGTCATCAAATGAGCTTCACTTTATCTGAAATAGATAAGAAAGATTTGAACACACATACACAGAATTTGATGTTTTATATAGAAATACATCAGGCTCAATAGAGCAACAAATAGGGATAAGGAGGTAGATTAAAAATGAGGATAATATAAGGGAGTAACAGCTGTGAGCAAAAGTATTAAATGGGGAAAATAAAAAAATTCAATATATATATATTGAACTTTTTATTATATATAGTGTATTATACATGTATATGTATATATGTATGTCTATTATATATGTATAACATATATTATGTGTGTGTGTGTGTGTGTGTGTGTTTACAGAGAGAGAGAGAGAGAGAGAGAGAGCTCTCTCTTGGACAATAGAAGAATGGCTTAATTGGAGAATGGCTAGGTAAATTGTGGTATATGAATGTTATGGAATATTATTGCTCTGTAAGGAATGACCACCAGGATGAATACAGAGAGGCTTGGAGAGACCTACATGGACTGATGCTAAGTGAGATGAGCAGAACCAGGAGATCATTATACACTTCTATAACGATATTGTATAAGGATGTATTCTGATGGAAGTGGATTTCTATGACAAAAAGACCTAACTGAGTTTCAATGGATAAATGATGGACAGAAACAGCTACACCCAAAGAAGGAACACTGGGAAATGAATGTGAACTATTTGCATTTTTGATTTTCTTCCCGAGTTATTTTTACCCTCTGAATCCAATTCTCCCTGTGCAATAGGACAACTGTTCGGTTCTGCAAATATGTATTGTATCTAGGATATACTGCAACATATTTAACATATATAGGACTGCTTGCCATCTTGGGGGGGGTGGAGGGAGGGAGGGGAAAAATCGAAACATAAGCGAGTGCAAGGGATAATGTTGTAAAAAATTACCCTGGCATGGATTCTGTCAATACAAAGTTATTATTAAATAAAATAAAATTTAAATTAAAAAAAAATAGAAGAATGGCTTAATTAATTGTAGCCCATAAATGGAATGGAATGTTACTGCATCTTTATTAGTGTTCAAAGAAATCATTTTAGAGAACTTTGTATAGTCTGAACTAAAGTAACATGAAGTGAGTAGAATCAGAACAATTTATACAAGGACCTCAACATCATAAAGAAACAATTTAGAAGGACTTCAGGACTCTGATCGATGCAGTGAGCAAACATGTTCCCAGAGGACCTATGATGAAGCATGTTATCTGCCTCCTGACAGAAGTGATGGATACCAGGTACTGGAAAAGACATACATTCTTGAACATGGCAGTGTAAACTATATGGATTTGTTTTGCCTGACTATGCTTATTTGTTAGATATTTTTCTTTCTTTTTCTTTCCTTCTTTCTTTTTTTCGCTTTCTTTTTCCTTCCTTCCTCCCTACTTCCTTCTTTCTTTCTTGTGAGTTTTTAATGGATATGGAGAAAAGGATTAGCAATAGTGATACTAAGAAAGACAGATAAAAAAACAGAGAGACCGAGAGACAGAAAGAGAAGAAAGAAAAGAAACAGAGAAGGAAGGAAGAAGGGAGGAAGGGAGAGAGAGAAGGAAGGAGAGAGACAGAGAACACTATTATTACATTTTTTTAAAAAATCAACAGAAGAAAACAGAAAGAAATTCAGAAGAGAGAACAGACAAGCAGGATTGTTTTGAAAATAAGATATGGAAGTATGATGGACAAAAAAAGCCTGGAAAGACTTAAATGAACCGATGCTGAGTGAAGTGAGCAGAACAAGGAGAACATGGTACATAGAAACAGCAAAATTAATTATGATAGACTTAGTTCTTCTCAGTAATGTGGTAATCCAAGATAATTCCAACAAATGTGGGATGGAAAATGTTATTTGCAGCAGAGAGAAAACTTTAGAGATTGAATGTAGATAAAAACATAGTAGAAACATGACAAATATGGAAATATGCTTAGAAGAATTATACATTCTTCTATATTAGATTGCTTGCTGTCTTGTGGAGGTTGGGAAGAAAGAGAGAAAAATTTGGAAACAAAAATCTTACAGAAATGAATGTTGAAAACTATCTTTACATGTATTTGGAAAAAATAAAATACTATTGAAATAAAAAAAAACAAATTAAAAAATTATGTGCTTTTGGAAAAAGTAGTAAGAAAAGGACAGTTATCATTTCATGAAGAATCTTTCTTTGGTGTTCTGCTATTTTAAAAAACAAAAATTTGAAAAATTTCTTACATTATATGATTGTGGCAGAGTACAGAGAGATGATGAAGTCTTTATTACTTGAAGCTATCAATCAAACCAAACAAGCATTTATTAAAGACTTATTATGTGCTTAGCTCTATACTAGGCACTGAGGATACAAAGAAAAAAAGTCAAATAGTCTCTCCTCTCAAAAAAGTTTACATTCTATAAGGGAAACTACCAATTCTTTTAGTGCAACCCAAGATTATTTTATCTCTTTTAGATGCCACATAATACTAATGACATAGGGCTTTCAATGCACTAATGCATACACATCTCTTTCAGACAAACTGATGCCCATTGAAACTTCCCTCATCTTATGCTTATGAAGTTGACTTTCTGAAGCCAAATATAAAATCTTGCATTTATTCCTATTGAATTTCATTTTATTAGATTCCATGTAATGCTTTAATCCAGAGATATCAAACACCGCCTACAGGGCAGCATATGGCCCACAACATTCCTTTATAAACCTAAAATGTAATTGTATACAACAAATCATATAAAAATGTAAATGTATTAACATGTAAAAATGCAACAAAACATGGATAATGTTATCATGTGGTTTTTAACTCAATATGAGGCCTGTCAGGATCTTTATGTATATTTTAGGGGCCCATATTTTTATGAATTTTATGAATTATGAATTCTAGCCTATTAAGATATCATCCAGTAGTTAGCTACTCATCCCAGAATTATGTCATTTGCAAATTTTACAAGTCATCTATACCTTTATCCAAGAAAATAAACTGTTAAACAGCACAGCACCAAACACAAAATGTTGGCGTATTCCACTTGTCTTCCTGACAAGTTGACATCAAGCCATTAAAAATCACTCTGGATCTGGCCGTTTCATCAATTTTATATCTGTCAAAGTGGGTCTCATCTAGTCCATATTTGTTCATCCTTTCTACAGGAAGAACATGAGATATTTTTTTAAATGCTTTGTGAAATCCTAAGTAATCTTTATCTGTAGCACTCCCTTGATCTACAAATTTAGTAATCCTTCCAGAAAAAGAAATCAGATTAGTCTGATATGATCTATTCTTGATGAAATCATGATGATTCTTTGTAGTCAATGCTTCTTTTTCTAATTGATTCATTAACAATTATTTTAATAATACACTATATAAGATACTAGGAATTCCAAGTCAAATTTGCTGACCTTTAGAGTACAGAATCTATTTTTTCCCTCTTTTTTTGAAACATTTGTTCTTCTTCAATACTGCGGTATCTCTCCCATTTTTATGTTCTTTCAAATTTCAGTGATCCTGGCCACAATTTCTTTCAGTACTTTAGAATGTAGTTCCTCTGTACCAAGTAACTTGAATATATTAAGGAAAACCATATGTTCTCTTGTTATCTCATTTATTTTGGGTAAGTCTTAATCATTTACATTCAGTCCTTTTCTCTCTGTGGTCAATCACCTTGACAGAGGAAAAAAATAAGTATCTTTTGGATTGTCAATCATCATTGGCTCATGAACTTTGAGAAGTTTTTCAATTCCCTCTCTGATCTTATTTTCTTCAATTTGGTTTAAAAATTTTAGAGGATTGATCTTAAAATTTTAGGGATTTGCCCTCAATTTTCTTAATATGCTTCAACTTGTTCTGAGCTTTAGCTTTTGTATTCAATTTCTGTCACTTTCCTCCCTTACCCCCCTCCATCATCTATGAAATCTCCTTTTAAGGTCTAAGATTGGTAAGTCATCTGTACATCATCAGTGTTTTCATAATTCTCACTTTTCCCTCTTCTTTATAAGTGTTTCTCTTTGAAACCAAAAGTCTAAAATTTAATCTATTATCTCTCCCCACCCCCAACCCTCCCTTGTTCAAATTTCCCTATTACTGTTAATCAACCTCCCACTTTCCCAGGCTCATATTCTAAGTGTCATCCTTAACTACTCACTCTCTCTCACACCCCACCACATACTGCCAAAATCTGTTGATTTTATCTTTGTAGCATCTCACATGTCTCCACTTCTCCTCTGACACTGCTGCCATCCTGCTGCAGTCTCTCACCACTTCATGTCTGGATTACTGCTATAGCCTATTGGTCAGTTCTCCTGCCATAAATTTTTCCCCACTACATTTCATCCTCCACTTAGCTGTCAAAATGATGTTCTTAAAGTGTAAGTCTAACTATGTCATGCCCCTACTCAATAAACTCCATTGGCCTCATTTCACCTTCAGAATCAAATATAAAATCCTCTATCATTCAAAGTCCATCATCACCTGCCTCTTCCTACCTTGACACTCTTTTTCACTTACACCTCATCCCTGATGTACTCTGCAATCCTGTGATGCTGTCTTCCTTACAATTCTTTAATAAGATACTCCATCTCCCCCACTATAGCCATTTTCACTGGCTGTCTCCCATGCTTGGAGCTCACTTCCTTTTCATCTCCACCTCCTGGCTCCTCTGGCTTCCTGCAAGCCCTAGCTAAAAATCTCACCTTTAATAGAAAGGTATTCCTGCCTCTCCCTTAATTCTAGTATATTCCTTCTATTTATTATTTCCAATTTGTCTTATATATAGCTTATTTGTCCAGAGCTGTTTGCACATCTCTCCCATTAGACCATAAGTTCCTTGAGAGCAGGCAATGTCTTCTACCTTTCTTTGTATCTCCTATCATTTAGCAAAGTGCTTGATATATAGTAGATATTTAATAGATTTTTATTGACTGACCAGAATTTTGTCAGAATTGATAGTCCTTCCTGGAATGGCTTCCTCTGTAGTAATACTACATAGTCCATGGGCATCCTACCTAAACTTTATCTAGTCACTTAGAAATTGTGTTTCCAAAAATCCAAATTTCAGGTTAAACTATTCCTATTTCACCTCTCCCCAATCACAGACAGTAGGAAAGAGCAGTCACTTCTCCCAAAGATGACCATCTTTTACAACTCAGCCGCTACATATCACTGTTAACAAGAATCATAAAGAATAAAATTTCCTTTCATTCTTAAAACTTTAAAAACAGCATTTTCATTTCAATGGAACACTCAAAAAGATCATTCTATATGGAACTATGAATCTCCATTTCCTACAACTTTTAAACTATAATACCTTTTATATTTTACTTTCAAAATTGCCCTGCATGTCTGTGCTCCCTTCTAAACTCCTTTCTGTTCTCTTCTGTTCATTAAAAAATGTTATAATGACTTTTTTTTGACATCACTATTGTTAATTGTATTCATCCCTACCCCCTCCCACCATGATCCTCTTCCCTCCATTAAAAACAGCTCAATTATTATTAAAGGCATTTCAAGAAGTCATTAGCTCCTGTGCTTTTGGCAAAGGGAGCTACTATATCATTCCTCTGTGACAGGTTTGTGACCTATTTCCCAAACTCATCATCTATTTCTTCTTTCTGCAGATGTTCTATAGAATATTCTGAAGACAAAAATGCTTCTGTTCATCAAATATATTGAGCTTTACCCAAATGTGCCCCATCATGCTCCCCCTTCTGATTCTTTGCTATCTTTACATGAATATATATGTGTATATATTACTACATGATGCTCTAACTCTATCTTGATAAATGTTAACTGACTCTCAAAGAAAAATAAAAGTATGCATGACATAATTTTAAATTTAAACTGCACTCTTAACGTTTTTTTCTTAGATCACAACCCTATGTGGGATTTCATAACTAAATGTGGGGAATCACAAAATTATGATTTGTTATCAATAAATTTTTGGTTTGTATACCTATTTTATATACTTATATGCCTGAGATCACATAAAAATGTCTTGAGCAAAAAAGATTGCAAATGGGAAAAGTTTAAGAAGCCCTAGTCTAGACAATCAAAACAATAAATCAACCTCTGATTATAGCATTTGTCAGTTTCTGTGGTATAAATAATGCTAACACTGGAATTTAGGGTTAGAGTTGGGGTATGCCTTTAGGGTTAGGAAACTGGTTTGAACTGGTTCAGGACACAGCTGATGCTATCAACCTTCTTTTCTAAAAAAGGCAAATACATCCGGAACTATATTCTAGCCATTATATCAAGTCTCTATGATAACCATAAGATCATTGTTGACTCCATGCGTTAGAGTCTCTAGTTTTTCTTCTTTGTTTCCTAAACTTCAGATGTTTGTGTATGAGCATTTGAGATCATAGGTTTTAGCGCTGGCTCATTCTTGGATTTTATCTTTTATGAAATTATGCATGCCTGATCTATTTCATCATAGCTATTCTTGATGGACATACAAAGCAGTTTTCCCTTTTTCTCTTCTCTTTTATTTAAATTTCCATTTGATTAAATTTACAAGGCACAATGCAAATATATTCTTACCAGTCCTATTTAAGTGCACTTCATTCCTGGCCAAGAGTCTGTCATTCTTATAGCTTAAACTGCGGTCCAGAAATCCCAAACCCCATTATTTTAGCTAGTTCAGTTCTCAAATCAATTTTTTCTTCATCCTTCACCTTCAATGGGTATTAGTGAAGAAAGCATCTCTTGTGAGCTTGTGCTTTTCAATTTGTTGCCTATAAGTTTGTAATTTGGAAAATGCTTTCTAGGTTTCTTGTGGCAGTATCATTTCTACCCACATGAATCACAAGAAGTGGATAATAGTTATATGCCTTGACAAGTCTTGGGAGATCTTCTATTATGCCTTGTATACATGCCCTGGGAAGAAAACACACCTCTTTATTGTTGTTATCAAGTCAACAAATAGCTACTTCAGTATCTTCAAGCAGGAGATAAATCATCACAACTCTTCTCCTCTTCCACTAACTGTTCCTGGATGACCTTTCATTAGACAATTTCTGTGGTTCTATTTTTTCATTCCTTGGAGGACAAGCAGCTGCTTTCCTCTCAGATGATTTGCCTCCCACTTCTTCAAGAAGACTCACATACTTGTTTTAGCATTCCAATTCTACAAGTGTTTTTTTTTTCCCCTACCTTCTTACTCTTGTGAAATTCTTCTACTCTTTTACCTCCTGATAAAGGTTGCTTACCCCTTGACAGTTTGTTATTTAAATCCCTTTTTTCCTCCACTGTAGCTTTGCTTATATTTTTTAATTGTTTTTTGGTTGTTTGTTTGTTTACCTTAGGAATACTTCCTTATCTCTAATAACCAAAAAACATTCCTCAAGCTTTCTCGATTTCTTTTCCAGGAGGGAAACAAGATATTTGTCTAACACTCTTCCTCCTTCTAGCACCTAACAAAGAAGCAGGAATATAAGATCACATTATCACAGGGTCCCAAGTTGAAAGAAACCTCAGACATTATAAAATTTTATCTTTTCATTTTGTAAATGGGGCAACTAAGACCCTGAGAAGTGAGTGATTTGCCTGTGGTCATATAAATCATAAGAGACCTAGGGTTTGAACTATGTCCCCTGCCTCCAAATCCAGAATTTTTTACAATACTCCATGGTGCCATGACATGTGTATAAGTAATACTTGTTGAATTGGTTTGAATTTTTGAGCAACAAACATTGTGGAATTAGATGCAGGGACAGACACAGATGGATCTGGGTTAGCATACACAGCATCATTAAATCTCTGACACTAATAACATCCTTATGCTTCTCATTTTGGTTTGCCAGAGTGAGTGATCATAAAAAGTCTTTACAGTCAAGGAAATGTGCCCCCTAATCTTTGGTCTTTCTGCTCAGGTGAACAGAAGAGTGATGAAAATGAGGCAGATTGTGAAGTGCTGAGTTCAAAAATGAGCTTGTGAAGGAATGGAGCAGAAAATGTTGACCTGCCTTCAGTGAAGTCTGTAGAAAAAGAGAACATAAACATGTTATAACTTTGTGCAAGCCAAAAGTGTAAGCTAGCACCACAGTACTGAGCAAATAGAAAGGGAAGGCTTGCCCTGAAATATCTGCTTTGATAGCCTAACAAAGCTGATGGAAGGTTTCAGTTTATATATAGAATTGTATATCCACCTGCAAACCAAAGCTAGAGAGAAATATTGCTCCTAAAAATCCTGGTAATCTGGTGTCTGTTTCAAATTCGTACAGCTCAACAATTCTCTCTTAAAGGTGAAGCAATAAGATGATCTGAAGATTTTTGCCAAAAAAAAATTAGAATTGTCCTGTATATTTACACAAAAATATATACGTATGTACGTATATACATATTGTATATATATACATTTGTGTTTATATGGGTCCCTCTCCTGATTATTTTCAACTTATTCTCTATAGAGCTTGGTGGTTTGTAATTAATTTTTTTTTCTCTCCCTTACACCATGAGCTCTTTGAGGGCAGGAACCAGCTTTTGTCTTTCTTTGTATACCCAATGCTTAGCACAGAGCCTGGTATGTAGGGGATGCCATGAATGCTTATTAATTGACTGACTGACTTCAGTCTGGTTCTGACAGCTCACTATAGAGTGCCAAGGATTCTGGGCTCTTGAAAACTATGTCAGCAGAAATCAAACTCTGCCACTACCATGCTAATAGGGCTTCATGTGCCATGTGTCTTTCATTCAAAGAACAGCTCTTAATGAGTTGAAAAAGAAAATGGGTTATAAGATGATGAATTGACACTGTCTATGTCTTTTTCAAGGAGGCAGAGATCCAATAGAAAGCATGCTGGTTGGATTGGAACCTCTTTTGTTATTTTTTCACTTTTCAATTGTGTCTGACTCTTTGCCACCCCATTTGGAGTTTTCTTGGCAAAGATACTGGAGTAATTTGCCATTTCCTTCTCCAGCTCATTTTAGAGAGGAGGTAATGAGACAACAGGGTTAAGTGACTTACTTAGGATCACACAATTAATAAATACCTGAAGTCCAATTTGAACTCATCTTTTTGACTTCAGGCCTGGCACTTTATCTATTGGAATCACAAGGTGTCTATTCAAGTCCTGATTTTTCTATTTGCTAAGTACTTCAGTGATCTTGGCCAAGTTACTTAATGTCTTTTAAGCCTCAGTGACTCATCTGCAAAAGAGGGGAAGGTGATGGGCTAGAAAGCCTCCAACATGTCATGTTTTTCACCTCTACATCATTGGTTACATGACCCTATTAACTGTTTCACATGGTCTGTGAAACATTTTTCAAAAATCATTTTTTCAATGAAATTTCAATATGATTAGTTTCCTTTGAAACCATATATATTTATTTTATACATTTAAAATATTACTCTTTGAAGATGTCTACAGGTTTTACCACATTGCCAAAGGAATACCTGACCAAAAAAAAAAAATAGAGTTGGAAGCAGTAGCAGCCACAGGCCTCAGATCTCAGCCACAAAATGAGGTCTCATTTCCAGCCTTTAGTCCAACCTGCAGGGCAAAAATCCCAGACAAAACAGGAGGCAACAATTCTGCTAATCTGAAGCAACATTTGGGAGTTTTCTTGGCAAAGATGCTGGAATAGTTTGCATTTCCTTTCCCATCTCATTTCATAGAGCAGGAAACTAAGGCAAATGGGGTTAAATGATTGCCCGGGGTCACACAGTTGGTAAGTGTCTGAGGTCACATTTGAATTCAGAGATCCATATCCTTCCAAAGAACCATCTCGAACCAACAAAGCTTTTTAGCTATCTGATTATGGTAAACTAATAGCAACAATCTACTATTACTTAGATCTAAATTCAAAACAGGAACTTGCAGAGCTTAGACCCAGGCAAAGAAATCAGACTTTGCCCTGAGTCAGAGTAATTTGGGAACATAGAAAGCTTGCAGGTTCCCAGGCTGAATTTTCCTTGAGATCCTATAATAATCCATTCTCAATACACTCAAGAAAGAAGGCCAGACTTTCCCTCCAGAAGTATAACAGAGCATATTTCCAACATGAAGTCCAAAGTCAGGGAACAGGCTAGAAGAAAAAGAATAAGAAGAAAAAACAAGAGAATACTACTGTAAAGTACAAAATGGTAATGGGGAAGCCCAAGACACAAGGAAAAAAAGGAGAATGATTCCAAATAATTAAAAACAAAGTTTCATAGAAAACCACAGACTGGGTAGAAACTCAATTAGAATTCCTAGAAGATATAGGTCAAAGTTTCATTTTTTCAATTTTTTTTTTATTATTTTTGAACTTTTTAATTACATTTTTGTACTAATTGTGTATATTATTGTTACAAGCTTGGTTTATTTCATGCTATATCTTTCTGCTTCTTTGAATGTATTGTTTTCATTATTTTCATTTTGTATTGTTTTCATTATTTTTGCTATATTTATGTACAATCAGTTTTTCAATGTTTTTTCAATTTGAAATGTTTTCAATTTTACCCAATGAGGGTGAGGAAACTAGATATCACTCAATAAACATCTAATTTATTTATAGTTCTTTTTTGCTATGTTATACACACACACATATGTATGTATGTATTATACCTTTAGGGATATAAAAGAAAAGTCATTTGACTACTTGATACAACTGTCTAGCAATTGATTATTTGGGTCCAAAGATATAGACAATTTAGTAATGACTAAATTTTAATTAATTTATTTAAAATACATATTTCTTTATGAATCGTGTTGGGAGAGAAAAATCAGAACAAAAAGCAAAACCATGAGAGAGGAAAAAAAAACAGAAAAAAGTGAACATAGCATTTGTTGATTTTCATTCAAACTCCATAGTTCCTTTTCTAGATGCAGATGGCATTTTTTATCCAAAGTTTATTGGGATTGCCCAATGATGACTCACTGAGAAGAACCAAGTCTTCCATATCATCACACATTCTTGCTGTTATTGTGTACAATGTATTCCTGGTCCTGCTCGTTTCATTCAGCATCATTTTATGTGTATATTTCCTAGCCTTTTAAAAGTCAGTTTGTTTGTCATTTGTTATGGAACAATAATATTCCATTATCTTCATATACTACAACTTATTCAACCATTCCCCAGTTGATGGGCATCTACTCAAAAAGAGTTGCTACAAACAGGTCCTTTTCTCTCCTTTATGATTTCCTTGGGTGACAAACCCAGTAGAGGCACTGCTAGGTCAAAGGATATACTCAGTTTTATAGCCTTATGGACATAGTTTCAAATTGCTCTCCAGAATGGTTAGATCAGGTCAAAAGTTTAAACAAAAAGAAAAAAAAAGATTTAAACTGTTTTTATAAATGACATGGCAGTGCTTGCAGAAAAAAAAATTTAAAAGAAACTAAACCAAAAAAGAAAGAATAGGAAATTAAATTAATAGCTTGGAACAAAAGGTACAAAATCTTACCTGAGCAACAAACTCCCTGAAAATTAGAATGAACCAAATTGAAGTCAATAACGCCATGAAACAATAAGAAATATTCAACTTCAAATATTCCAAAGCATAGAAAAAAATCTAAGGTGTTTTATAGCAAAAACAATTGTCCTAAAAACAGATAAAGGGGGGTAGGTAAATTAAGAAGGGAAAAAAAGGACCTAAATATTTTATTTCATGAAATCTTAACAGAAAACTTTCCAGATCTTTTTAGAATTAGAAGGCACAGTGGAAACATAGAGAATCCATCCATCACTTTCCTAAAGAAACCTCAAGATGAAAATTCCCAAATATTTGATAGCCAGTCTGGAGTCCAAGTCAAAGAAAAAAATACTTCAAGCAGCCAAAAAGTAAGAATTTAAGTACTAAGGAACCTTATCAAGATCACACATGTTTTAATAGTCACCACTATAAAGGAGCTGAGAATGTGAAATACAATATTCCAGAAGGCAAAGAATATCAGCTTATAAACAAGAATAATTTATTCAACAAAATGAAATCCTACAGAAGGAAAAATGGATTTTTAAGAATATAGAGGATTTCCAAAGATTCCTAATGAAAAGATCAGAGCTGTGTAGAAATTAGAAGTTCAAATATAGGAGTAAAGAGAAACACAAGAAGGTAAACATGAATGATAATGTTAAGGGACTAAATAAGCATAAACTGCTTATATTCAAATATGAGGAGATGATGCATGTCCCTTCTGAAATATATCATCATCCGAAGATATAATCAACCTAAATATACAAGGCTGGAGAATGGTTCTATTATATCTTGATGATGATCTTAAGTAAAGAATGAAATAGAGAAAGAATACATTAGAAGATATGGGGAAAGGGAAAGAAATGACAGGAAAAATTAAAATTATTGTGTAACATGTAAGTAGGTATCTATACAAACAAGGAGGAGGGGGAGGGGAGAACAGGTGATAAATCTCATTCTCTTCTTAAGCTAATTAAAGGAAGCAAGAATACAAACATATATAAACATATTGGGTATAGAAATACAAACAAAACAAGCTTGAAGAAAGTACAAATATATTTAGACCCTACTTTAAGGTGGCAAAGAAAGAGAACCTGAGGAGTGCCCATAAATTGGGGAATGCATAAACAACTTATAGTATGTGAATGTGATTCCTGAGAAGATTAATGAAGCAAAAAGAACCAGCAGAAAAAAAATTGTACAATGACAATATGGTAAAGACAAATATTTTTTTGAAAGAATTTAGGAACTCTTAGTAGTTTAATGACCAACATGATTCCAGATAAAACATGTTACCTGACTCCTGATAGAAAGATGAAGGACTCAGAGTACAGAATCCAAATTTTTTTGCACATGGCCAATGTGGAAATTTGTTTTAATTAACCATTCATTCTTGTAACCAAATTTGTTTTTAATTGGAATTGATTCCAAGATTAGGGAGTGGGGTGGGAGGATAAGAAAGAAGTTAGATTTTTGCTGACTGAAAAAAAATAAAAATATAATATTAAAAAAAATTGCTAGCGATTATTGCCTCAGTATCATTTAACTAATTAATATCAACTAGGAAAGACATTTTCCACATTTTTAATGCCTAAAAACATGTGTCTTTGCATTTAACATTTTCATCAGCTTTCTGGTAGGCGGTAAGTGGCTATGTTTCATTTACAGTGCTCTAAACTTAAGATCTAAGCATTGCAGTGACCAGAATTCTAAATTCTTTCAAAGTTTTTTTTTTTTCTTTTCCCTCTATAATGTATAATTTAGCTCACATTACTCTATGTAATTTATGAAAGGTCTTCCTGGCTTCCTCTAAAAATGATCCATTTAATTATTTCTTATGCCACAATATTAATCCTTTACATTCATGTACATGAATTTGTTTAACCATTTCTCAATAGGAGGAAAAGCTCTTGCTTTCCAATTTTTTCTTTGCAGCAGATAAAGTACTTTATTCCTCTTTGAAGATTCTAACTCTGGGCTACTTGCTTATTCTTCCCACATGACAATCCATCTCTGGCTTCCATGATTTTTGAATGGCTGTTATCCATACTAAGAACGTTCTCACTCTTTTTAGTTTTCCTAATTTTCTTTAAGTATCAGCTCATATAACCCTTTTTCCTGGGGGCCTTTAATAGTGGCTCCTGCTACTAATGCTTTCACTTCTGAGATTACTTTCTATGTATTCTGTGTATATCTTGCATGTATTTAGTTATTCAACAGTCTCTCTCATTAGAATATAAGCTCTTTGAAGGCAAGACAGTCATTAACTTTTTTTGTATTCCCTGTGTTTAGGAATTACATATCCTGAGCTTACAGTGAGCACTTAATAAATACCTTTTGATTGTTGGTACAGTTTTTTTACTAAAAATAATGCCTTGATATTCAGACTATAAACACAGAGTCATTTGTTAGCAAAAAGGACTCATTCATAATTTTGTGGCATAGTGAAAACTGCATTTTGAGTTAAAGATCTGAGTTCAAATCCTAGCTTTGTCACTCATTACTTCTGTGCTTCAGGCAAATGACTTAAACTTTTTGGGGTACATCTATAAATTAGGTAGGTTCTCTCAGATCCCTTCCATTTCTAAATCTATGATTCTTTTGTCATTATTGTTCAGTTGTTTCAGTAATGTGTGATTCTTTGTGACTCCATTTGGGGCTTTTCTGGCAAAGATACTGGAGTGGTTTTGCCAGTTTCTTCTTCAGATCACTTTACAGATGAGGAAACTGAGGCAAGCCAGGGCACATTACTTATCCAGAATCCCATACCTAGTAAATATCTGATTTGAAGATTTGAACTTGTGAAGATGATATCTTTTTGAACACTGTGCTTACTTAGCTATTCTAATCTATGGCTTCATGATCCTTTAAAAATCAAAAGATAATCTTCTATACATTTGGCATATTTAAAGATAAAAGGGATATCTTGAGATAACCTGGTCTTTTAGACACCTTGAAAATCACATCCATAATCACCATTCATCCAAAAAGTCACATGATTCCTCAGTGTCCTAAGAGTCTAATAATAATAACCAGAATTTTTAAATGTGCAAAGTACTTTACATATGTAACACATGTTTGAAACAGCTTGGATTCCCTCCCCTGCAGTTTTCTGTCATCTCTAGGCATCAGAGAGTAGAATTCTAAGAGACCAGGAATGAATTACCCAGATCTTTTACTGTAAAGAGAGTTATATGTAAAGTCATTAATGTTATGAATCTATACTGGGACATTTAAAATGAAGGAAGTTGACTACTTCATAGAAACCATACCAGAAAGGACTCAGAGAATGACTTATGAAGTACACGCTTGAGATATTGCATGGATAATGAAGTTATATCCTCATTTTGTGAAGGCTCAAGATATAGAGGAAGCACAGGTTCATATCAAAGATACAAGAGAGAACCTCCAATGACCATATGATTCAAGGTTCATCTGGCTGCAGCTACTGTGTCAACAGGAGTTGGAATTGAGGATCACATTTGAATTGATTGGCTAGGCAAGGGTTGGGAGTGGGGGAGAATTATGAGAGCATGATAGCTAGCCCTCCTCTGCAAATAACATCTGTGCGTGGCTATTCTTTTGGCAAAAGTGAAATTGAGAATTTAGATATGAATGAAAGTATCTTCATCTGCTGAGCATTGGGATTTCAAGCCTCCTTAATGGCAGGTTGTCAGCAAGTCAGGAGTATTAGTGTTGTCACTTTTATTTTCAAATTGAGCAAAAGTATCTAAACTGTTGTGGGCATATTACCTGTAGGTTACATAAAACGAATGTTTTAATGGGAATGAGGATGGAAATTAGTCAAATAAATTATGATTTATATTTTATATTGCCAACTCTAGAGACACAAAGACAATTGAAGCATGGTCAAGCCTAGAAAAGGGGCAATTAGGAGGCAAAGTGGGTAGTGTTCTGGGTTAGCTCATGTTTCTGAATTCAAATCTGGCCTCAGACAACTCCTTAGCTGTGTGACCCTTGACAAGTCATTTAAACCTGTTTAACTCAGTTTCCTCATTTGAAAAATGAACTAGATAAGAAAATGGCGAACCACTCCAATATTTCTTTGCCAAGAAATCCCCAAATGAAGTCATCAAAAGTTGGACATGACTGAAAATGACAAAAAAAAAAAAGTCTAGAAAACATTTTTGGAAACCCAGTCCAGTCTGTTTTTACCTGCACAGAAGGCTGGGTGATCTTGAAGCCATATAGGCTTATAGAAGGCAGGCTCTCTATTGTCTGAACATTTGCAAAATGGTCTGAGAATCCAAGCAGTTTCAATTTGAAAACTGCAATTACAAAGAGGTTGCTTTCCAAGTAGCTTTTTCTTCCCCTTGAACTGTCTTCCTATTCTTAGAATCCGTGTATGTGGTAGGGGCAATATCCCAATCCTTCTCCTCATGTAAATTAAGCTAGTGACATTCTTCAAGACTTGGTTGGCTCCAGGGACTAAGGGCTCAGACTGTTGACGTCACTTCCTCATCATTTGGGTATAGAGCGTCTGTGAGGAGCTTAAGGGGTTCTCAGAGGCTTAGCTGGTGAATTTAGATGGAAACTTCATTTTGCTGAATCCATGCAAGGGGTTCTCATAGCCTGTCCTTTTTCTGCTATAGCTAAGTAAAATTTTTAACCATTTGATGACCCATGAGTATGTTTCCTTTTGTTTGTTTGTTTTTTTGTTAAATCTAAACTACCAGGGGCCTGGCCTGAGTCAAGGCAAGCCAAAAATAAACATAAAGCAAGTACTTCTGTAGCAAGGAAAAATCCTTAACGTTACCTCATTTGTTTTTTTATGACAACCCAGTGAGATAGACAATACAGGGATTATTATCCCCATCCTACATATGAGAAATAGGCAGCATGGTATAATGGGTAGAGTATTGGATTTGGGATCACATAAATCCTTCCTTTAATACTTATTAGCTGTGTGACCCTGTTTAAGTCATTGCAATCTCTCAGCCTGAGACAATTCTCTCCAATGTAGCTATCAAACATCAAGATATTAGGAGACATCCCATTTTCCAGAACTATGCTCTGAGCTTGGTATAACAACAATCCTTTGCACTTATCCCCTGAATGATCTCACCCTCTGGCAAAATCAAGTAATTATTGTATTGCTTTGACCAGCATCAGGTATTCTCTGAGCTCTGACAAACACCTGCTTTAACTATGTTCTGGTCATGAAAACTTGCTATGAATCAAACTTGTCTCTTTGTTGCTGTTACCCATCATTGTCAGGGCTATAGTTTAGTATGTCACAATAGGTATAAGTATTGAAATTTGCCTACACTAAGGCAAGTCCCTCCACTAAGGATGGAACCCTGGCACATGTGTCTAATCAGCTACAGTAAAATCCCAGAATTGTTTCTAGTCGTGAAGTCCTGCTATGAATCAAACATGTCACATTGTTGCTATTACCCCTCATCATCATGACTACAGCTCACTGTGTACCCATCAGTACAAGTATTGAGATGTTCCTACATTGCCTTGGGTCTCTTCCACTGGAGGTATGGCTGTGGCACATGTGTTCTTCCTTATAACCTGTTTTCCCTCACTTTGAAATTAAACTTCTATTTGATTCCTGATTCTCCTGTCTCTAGCCTGCTCTGTGTGGCTCTGGCCATCCACAGGTTAGAGGCCAGTTCAGTCCTGTTGACACAAGTTATAGCTGGTTTGTGACCTCCACTGGTGGAAAGTGTTTCCATGACAACGAAATTGCAAATTCTTGACATATTGTCAGATAAAAAAGCTGAAACTCGGACAGGCCATTACTTTCCTATCATCACACAGCTAGCGGAGGTCTAAGATAGAATACGAATCCAGGTCTTTCTTGTTTCAGGTAGAGAACCTATCTACTATTTTAGGTCAAAACAATTTTCAAAGAGTAAAGTTAGAAGCCCTGGAGAATTGTTGGTCTCGTGGGAAAGAACAACCAGCAACTCAAAGGCCTTACTCTGAGTCTTATATAATTGGGATTTTCCCCATTTACACTTTGCTTTTTGAAGAAATACTTAAAATAACAGAAAATGGGCTGCTGTCAAGGTTCTGCTAATAAAAATAATCATTAGCATGTATCCTGGGACCCAGAAACTCTAAGGCCAATGAGCTGTACCATTATAGTTACACTACTGTGCAATGTATTTTATATCTTATTCAGTCTTCCATTCGAGCCATCTTGCTCTCTGCCTACCTCTATTACCCTGTTTCTTCCTTTCTTCTAAAAAATATCTTTAGAAATGATACCCCTAGTTACTGGGGCAGTTACTTCAATGAACTTTGGACCTTTTATCCTAGGGATGGGTGAATAGGAGAGCATAAACTCACTTAGTCCACTCTATCTAGCTAACCTCATATCAAGCCATGTTTCACAACCCATCCAGCTGTTCATTTTTCCTCTGTCTTGCTTCCTCCATCTCTTATTCTGGGCACAATAAACAAATCAATACTATCATTGCTTTTGAAAGAAAAAATAGTGCATTAAATAATTGCCCTGTGGATTAATTTCTCATTCTTGTCACTCCCCAGATTATAATTTCCTTCCCTGAGTATCACTCTCCTATATGTATTGAATATCCTATTAAAATGAAAGCTCCTTGAGGACAGGACTGCCTCTCTTTTGTATTTGTGTCCTTACTTAGCATGACATGTAATACATTCTCAATAAATGATTTTTCATTCATTCATTCCATGAAAATTTAATATGGAATGAGGATTCTGAAGCACTGAAACTCTGAGTCATTAAAGGAAGATTTTAATATCTTGAATATCTTGTTTTTACTAAGACTTAAAAAACAGTGGACAGGTTTAATTGAGAAAATTTGCCAACAAAAGAATTGGGGGAACAGGTGGTTCCCTCATTTATCCAGAACACTTGGTTAACCAGATAACCAAATTTTCTAACTAGTCCAGATAACTAAAGAATTGCTACACTAAAATCATGTAAAATAGATAGGAGGTTATTAGCATTATAGGACCAGGTTTAAAATTGAAAAGTACCTCAGGGGTTCAATTCTCTTAAATAAGAAAATCGAAGGTGATATTCTTAAAGATCTCTAGAGTTGAAGGCTTTCAATAGCTTCAACATTTAACTACTGTGGCTATGAGGAAATTTTAAATTAAAACTAGCCTAAACTTCTCTTGTTTGGGTGCAAAGACTTTTTTTTCTCTAGGTTCCCACCCAGGGGAAATGAGAAATTCAGATAACTGGCCTCTTTATTATAAAACTCTATATTTGTGGGTAGTTTTTTGTTTGTTTGTTTTTTACACAAAACATCACCAGTCTTTTAAATCATTCCTCATTGCTTCTACATATCCTTAATTATTCCCATTGCTTTTGTTGAGACACAGAGTTCACAATTCTCACACATGTTTCTTTCCTGGAGGATCTTGGGGGTCCTAAGCACAGAGTACTTAACAAATATTTGTTAATTGAACAGATTTGAGTTCTTCAAATGGTAGGTACTACAGCCTCTTAAGGTATAAAGGAGCACCAAGCAATCTCTTGGTGTTCTAAGCACAGTCACTTTTATGCTTGCCTACCCTTCAGATATCATATTGATTCTGCAGAACCATTCCTGGAAAAGTGTGTGAGGGAGTGATACCAGAGACTGGTTACAAGTACTTTCAAAATCAAATGCAAATTGGGTTTCTCCAAGTGCAGCTATCACCAAACCACAAGGTGATCAGGGAACTTACTGTTCCTCTTTTGAGTTGGCCAGGGCTAGCTTTGAATGTATTTATCTTCTTTTCTTTTCCTGTTTTCTAAATCTCTGTGCACATTTGTCAAAAAAACGAAAATGAGAGGAGTCGTGGGAATGTTGATAAGAAATATTTAGAAGGGGCTAGGCGTATCTCAGCTGCACTTGGGGAAAATATTGAAGTAGAAAGTTTGACTGACAAAACGACTATGACCAGAATCCAACAAAATTGGCTTTTATCCATCATTTCCCCCAGTATTGAGCAGCTGCATCCATATGCTGAGAGTAGGTGAGGAGAAAAAAAGAGGCAGATCTGACCCAGCCCAGGCTCTTGGTACAAAGTTAGCACAAATCTCTCTCCCCCTCCCCCAAAGAGTCTTAATGAATTTCCTATGAGCAGTAGGGTGTACAGACCATGAAAGGAAACACATACACTTTGTTCTGGACATAACTACAAGAACACCATGCTTCATTATCTCTGACTCTTTCACTTCCTCCTTTTCAATGTGAAAAGGCATGAATTACTTGTGGGGAAAGGTAAACATGTTGGGGATGGGGGAGAGGATAATGGATCTATAAATAGTGGGAGCTGATCCAAAGCCCTGGGACCTGAGACATCCAAATAGCAAGAAGGGTAAGAAAAGCTCAATAGGGTTTTTTAAAAAACATATTTTCATTCTCCCAACTCCCTTATACTTTGGTTAAATTAAGTGATATTTCTAGACTGGCCTTATATACACTTCTTTCTTTGAAAGATTGAGCTTATAGAAATGATTAATGGCAAAAGAAAAGTGATCCTTCGTTTTGGTTCAGACATTTCCAATCACATCTGACTTTTATGACCCCATTTGAGTTTTCTTAACAAAGATAGTGGAGGGATTTGTCATTTTCTTGTCCAGCTCATTTTACAGATGAGGAAACTGAGGCAAACAGGGTTAAGTGTTTTGCCCAGGGTCAGGCCGCACAGGTAGTGTCTGAGGCCAAATTTGAAGTCAGGAATATGAATCTTCCCAACTCCAGGCTTGGTACTCATACATACACAGTGACTGGCACATTGTAAGCACCATAGTTGTTCAATTAAGATCAGTTAGTATAAAAAAGAAGTTACTGTTATTATCAAAATGTGAAACATATACCAAGGGAATCTAAGACAAACTAACCAACAAGAACAGCAAAAAAATCCAACTAGCTTTAATGTATATGGAAAGTAGGTGATTACTTAGGATTTGTAAACAGATAGATATTTCAATATAATAGGTTTTCTTTATGAAAAAATGCATTTTATGTGAAATTGAAAACATTCCAAGAAGAGACCCATAGTTTTATTAGACTGCTAGAAGAATACAAGATGCAAAAAAGCTAAGAGCTCTTAAGTTGGCCACTGTGGAAGAAGAGGAATGTTACTAACAGACTTACCTTCTTCCTTTGCTTACCAAAAATTTGGGTTTCTATTACTAGGTTTCTACTCATTTATCCTTATATCCAGAAACTAGAACTGGGTAGAACTTCAAAGATCCTTTATCTCAAGTCTCTATTTTACAGATGAGAAGCTAGAGATATAAAAGAAATAAAATGACTTGCTCACAGTCATCTAGCAAAGGGGTCACCCAATTAGGGGGTAAAAATGCTCCCACTGTACCCCTTACCCCAAAGGTCCCCAAAAGTAAAATGAGACTTGATAATTCATTCAATCCTGGGGTCCTGGCCCCCAAACAGCCATTTCCTCCCTGACTCTGACCCATTCTGGAGTAAGATTCCAATAAACTCATCATCATCATAATCTTCATCTTCATCATTAATCAGTATCAATTTCCATTTAGGCAGTACTTTAAAATTTGCCAAGGAAAGCACCTTAATCTCTATTTGTCTCAGTTTCCTCATTTTTAAAATGGGGAAAATAAGAGCTACCTTTCAGGATTGCTGTGAAGATAAAATAAGATACTATTTAAAAAGTACTTTGCAGACTTTACTTCTTTCTTTAATGGACTGGAGGAGGGGAAGGAAGGAAATAGGGTAGATTTCTCCAAAAGTGTTTCCTTTCTCATGGACAGTGACCAATTATCTTACTTGCAAACTCAGTACACTGGGAACCAATCTGGAGTTCCCTGGAATATCCCAGCCAAGTCCTAAGGTACATGTTTTTCAGCAAGGGCTAGCATACTTGTTTGCCATCTTGGGAGGTATTCCTTTCTGAGGAAGGTCATCTCATCAAGGTAACCTCATCAAGTTGTTTGGAAGACTCAGATTGATTGCTGAACTATTTCAGTTGCTATTGATAATTTAAATGAGTTCTAGGCCTTTTCCCAAATGAACATTGGACTTAGAGGAGTGATTAGTAAGCCTGAGCACATTTGGTATGTTTTAGGGAGAAAACAGAGAACAGAATTGGGTGGGTCCAAAGGCAAAATGATCTAATTAATTTGATCCTGGGCCTACACTGATTACCAACCTTCTATTAACTTCATTGTGTGAAACTTATAGATGGAATTAATTTTCTCTAACCCATTCTCGGGGAGGGAAATCACAGAGACTGGCACTTTGTCAGAAAGTTAAGAAACATTAAGAAGCACTTACCATGTGCCAGGTATTGTGTTAAGCATGGTGCTGTAAAGAAAGGCAAAAAACCAGCTCCTGCTCTCAAGGAACTCACATTCTTATGGAAGAGAAAACATGTAAATAATGAAATACATACAAAATAGAATGATTGGAAAGTCATCAGTAAAAAAGGGCAGCTAGATAGCTATCTAAATAGAATGCTGAGCCTGGAGTGATCCAAATTCAAATCCAGCCAATAATTTGACCCTGTTTGTCTCAGTTTCCTCATCTGTAAAATAAGCTGGAGAGGGAATGGCAAACCACTCTAGTATCTCTGCCAAGAAAACTCCAAAATGGGTCATGATGAGTAGGACATGACTAGTCAACCAAAGCAAAATCTGCAAGGAAAGGCAATAGTAGCAGAAGGGACCTCCTCTGGAAATGAGGTTTGAACTAGAATCAGGGAAACTATTTAAGAGGCAATTTTTTTTTTTTACTAAACTAAGTGAGACCCAAAACTAGAGTAGGGGAGGGAAGAAGCATTTATTAAACTCCTACTGTGTACCAGGTACTGTGCTAAGCATTTTATTTAAACTTTTAAAAAATATATTCTATTTAGAATTTTGAGTTCCAAATTCTTTTCTCCCTTCCAGCCCTTCCCCCACTCATTGAGAAAGCAAGCAATATGTTATCTATTATACATATAAAGTCATGCAAACCTTATTTCCATGTTATGTGCCAAGGACTTTAGATCTTATCATAGGGATCATTTGATTCTCACAATAATCCCATAAGGTAGATGCTATTATTTTCGCCATTTTATAGTTGAGGAACTAAAGCAGACAGAAGTCAATTGAGTTGCCCAGGATGACATAATTAGGAAGTGTCTAAAATTGGATTTGAATTCAAGCTCCCCCTGACTCCAGGACCATTCACCTTTTCTACTATTTTTTTTTGCCCTTCCTTCTCATCAGGTAAGTGATGCCATAACATCCAAGTGAGTTGGATTTAAGTGAAGGAGGAGTAGGCAAAGTCACATGCATCACTTTCTCCTCCATCTGACCAGATATGGTCAGGATGACTGGAGATGGCCCTAGATTCAGTGGGAGACTTTGGATTTTTTAGGTTAAAGTCTTTAACAGGTAGCAGTTTGACTGAGGTAACATCCATTCAGTGATTATGGCTACTCTTCTATCTAGTTGCTAAGTGAATGAAGGATTAAAAAGGGGAAGGATGTGAAAGAGATGATGGAGAAAGACATGATGGGATTTGGCAGATGACTAGATTGGGGGAACTGGAGGAAAAAAGAGGAAGCAATGAAGAGAGTAAGGGGAAAAATCAGTCTGCTGCAGTGCTAAGAACTAAAGGTTTTGCATTTCAGTCCTAGTCCTCTTCCTTATTCCCTTGTGTGACTAGGCAAGTGACTTGCTTTGCTGGCTTTTGTATCACGAAAGGACTTCATCAGAAGATTTCTTAGATCCAGAAGTATGATGGAGTTTGTTTGAAATAGCTGGCAAAATCCAGTTTTTAAATTGTCTGAGCAAATTTATACCTCGTTAACTGGCCAATGTTATAAATTGGGACATAATTCATTATTTTTAAGAATCAGTTTTAGAATCCAGACCTCCAGCTCTAAGAGTCCAGTCTTCTTTCCACTATACTTCCCTTGGCATATTTAAGATTTAGGAGGACAAACTACTCCTTTTATGATTAAAAGGTACTAATTAAACTAGTTTTAAGAAATCGATGGAGAAAATGTTAGTAATGAAGATTAAATTTAAAAGCACAGTGTGAATACATTTTTTTCTTCCTCAGAAATCTGGATGTTAAACATTTAGCAGCACATTCTTCCTAAAGACCCTTGTGGCTCTAAATTTTATGACAGAGTAAAGCCTAAAAGCTTGAATTCCTGATTTAATCAACCAAAATAAGGAAAATGGAGGGAAGTGAGCGTTTTATGATAAAGATGTTAAAATCTACTTTGCACATATTGAATTTGATGTAACAAATTCCCTGACCAACAGGCAGTAAGAAGCATGGGTTTGTTGTAGGGACTGAGCTATACAGATAGAGTTGGTTAGAAGGCATCTACATTGCCCATAGGAGTCAATGAGATACCAAGGTAAAGTCAAAATGGAAAAGAATGTCAAAATTAGAGCTTTGGAGGAAACTTCTATTTGGAAAACAGCAGTGACTCAGCAAAGAATCAGAGATAAACCCTCAAGAAGGGAGGAGAGGAAAGGAAGGATTATAAATATTCTTTATACATTAAAAAGGGAAATTCAAGTTCACATTGACTCAATTTCCCCATTTCAAAAATGAAACTATTTCCAAAACTTTCCTAATCTTTTCCTATTTGACAGTGATAGTAAAAAAGCATAGAAACACAAAATTTATTATTGGCATTAGCTAGCATTTATATAGCCCTTTAAGAGTTACAAAGCAGTACATGAATATTACCTCATTTTCACATCCTTGGAGATGAACGCTGTTATGTCCACAGAAGTAGGAAGAAACTCAAATTGACAAAGGTTACATGACTTGTAAAGGATCATACCGCTACTGTTGTTAAATTGTTGTTCTTCTCCAGCTCAATTTACAGATAAGGAAACTGAGGCAAATAGGTTTCTGTAACTTGTCCAGGGTTACACAACTAAGTATCTGAAGCTAGATTTGAACTCAGGAAGATGAGTTTTTCTGACTCTAGACCTGGTGCTCTATCCATTGCACTCCCTACCTATCCTACTAAGTATTTACATATATGCCTCCCAATATAGAATGTAAACACCTTGAGAGCACAATCCCCAGCATATGGCATTATAACTGGAACATAGTGGGTGCTTAATAAGTGCTTATGGATTAACACCACTAGTCATTCAATATTTGAAATTTGAATTTCAAATTCTCTCCCTCCCTCCAACTCCTATCCTACCCTTTGAGAAGGCAATCAAGATATAGATTATACATGCAAAGTCATACAAATTTTTTTTTAGATCCTCCAGAACCATTCCCAACTCTTCCATGTATTTACCATGAAGAATGGAATAAATGCTGAGCTTAAAGTAAAGATGTCTTTGTTTCAAATCCTGCCTTTCCTACCTATCAACTGTGATGGGAATGAGGAAATCGCTGTATCTTCTCAGACTGTAGAGTTGGAAGCTATTGGTCATTGTTATTGTAGTTATTATTTTTTAAATATATTAGAGTTTATTTCATTAAATATTTCTCAGTTACATGTAACATTTTTAACATTAATTTTTTTATTTGAATTTCAAATTATCTCCCTCCCTCCAACCTCTATCCTGCTGGCTGATTTTCTTGTTATCTACCCTATTCTATTATAATATTCATGCCACCTTGTTATATTCATTTATATGCTACCTTTAGCATCTAGCACTGTGCTTTGTATTCAACAGGCACTCAATAAAGGTATGTTGAACTGCCTGCTTATAGCAAATATTTTGGGGAAAACAACTTGCTTAGCACATGAGGATTCTGGAGTTTGGAAGTTTTTCATTTAAAGATATGAACACCACCAAAGAGAGCATGTGTTTGGAGATATGAATAGACTGTAATTGATTTGAAATGGAAAGGTGTTAAAGCTTGGAAATGCAGAAATGTAAAAATGGACTGCTGTATTCAATGTATGTTAAATGGTCTTCAGAGCTGTGTATATGTGAGCCAACCATCAAAATCTTTAATATAAAAAATCTGAAGAAATGATAAAGTTATGAAGAAAATGGAATTTCTCTAAGGAAAATATCCATGTCAATTCCTAACAAATAATAGTTCTGATAATTATAGTAATTCAGCTTAGTGTCCAAATTGTACACTCAGTGCACAACAGCACACACAAAACACCTATGGCAGAGGTTTACTGAGATATGTGACCATGTGCACAAAATCACAGACAGGAATGTCTGACCTGGTGACCAACAACCTACATACAAAAAGCTCACATTGTGAATGAGTTGATTCGATACCAGATTCAATTCTGAACTGGAGAAATCCCATGACACAGTTCTCAATCCATCTCTGACATCATAAATAACTTTTAGAGAGTTGCCTACAGCCTAGTTGATATACACAGGATCACACAAATTAAAACACTTCTTTTGGACTCCATGTCCAACACAACTCTCCAAATTTGTGTGACTCTACAATTTAATCAGCCAGTTAATCAATAAGCATCTATTATATGCCAGACAAGACAGTTTCTGATCTCAAGGAGCTTACAATCTAATAGACAATAAGCACATAAAGAAATAAAAGCAAGGAGCAGCTAAGTGGCGCAGTGGATAGAGCACCAATCCTGAAGTCAGAAGGACCTGAATTCAAATCTGATATCCAACACTTAACACTTCCTAACTATGTAATCCTAGACAAGTCACTTAACCTCAATTGCCTCAGCAAAATAATAATAATAATAAAAAGTAAAAGCAAGCCATATACAAACCAATTATTGTCCTTCATTCCAAAGAGGACCAAAATGACATCACTATATTTGGTTTAACATACAATATGCCCAATTGTGGCTGCTTAGACCAATATGAGCTTAGAAGTCTCTAACATAGGTTGTCTATATGTAGTCCATATGAACATTTGGAGTGGAAATGCCACTAAATTTGCTCATCTCACATTTCTCTTGAGATACTGCAATTTGCTTTGCTTATAGATGATAATAAATTCAATAAAATCTCATACTTAAAGCAGATAGGTAGAGAGCTAGACCTGGTGTCAAGAAGATCTAAAAAGGTTTGAAAGTAACCTCTTAAAAGTAACTTAACAAGGGGCAACTAAATGACACAGTGGATAGAATATTGGCTCTGAAGTTCAAATGTGATCCTAGGCAAGTCACTTAACACCAATTGCCTTGGCAAAAAAAAAAAAAAAAAAAAAAAAAGAGTAACAACCTTAGCTTCAGTCTTTTCATTGACAAAATGGAAACAATAACAGAACCTACTTCCCAAATTTGTTGTGAGGATAAATTATTACTGTATTGTTGTTACTTTATCATTATTATTAGTATTATTACTTTCTATTAATAATGATCACTGATATTCATATAGCACTTTAAGATTTGCAAAGTGCTTTACAAATATTATTTCATTTCATGCCCATAGTATTCCTGATAGGTAGATGCTATTATTTTTGCCATTTTACAGATGAGGATTCAAAGCTGACAAAGATTAAGCTGGTAGCAGTGGTAATAATAATAACAATAACATTTGTATAGAAATAACTAATTTCTATATAAATTATTATGTTCCAAGCACTGTGCTAAGTGTTTTACAATTATTACAACTCACAATAATTCTGGGAGGTGGTGCTGTTAATTGAAACAGACAGAGGTTAAGTGGCTTGCCTAGAGTCATACAACTAGTATCTGAGACTGGATTTGAATTCAAGGCTTCCTGACTCCAGGCCCAGGACTTTATTCACTATGCCAAATGCTGCCTATGAAAACATCTTCAGAATATTCCCCAGGGATACACTGGGAGCTAGGTAAGACAGGAATATTTTGCTGATTTTAGAAATTAGTCATTAACCTCTAAAAGATGAAAAAACCCCTCAACTCCAGGTCTTCTGAATCCAAGTTTGATGCTCACCGCATTTCACTGTAGATATTTAATCTTTTCTTTGTGTGTGTGTCACACACATGGGTACACATGGATGTGTTGTGTTTGTATATGTGTGTGTGCATACATGTGTGTCATAGACCTCTTTGCCAATCTGGTGAAGCTTACAGACCCCTTCTTAGGAAAAAAAAAGTTTTTAGATAATTGAAGGAAATAGTTAATTTCATTTAAAGGTGAGTAAATATAAAAATGAATTTTATTTCCATCCAAGTTCACAGACTTCCTGAAATCTATCCAGTTATCATGGGAGGGTCCATGGACCATAAGTTAAGAACCATATACTATCCTTATTCTGCCTCACATATAAGATAAGCTAGACAGGGAGGCTGGAGGCAGAGCATAGAGGGCTTTGAATGCCAGACTAAGGAGCCTGCATTTTATTTTAGGGGTAGTGGGAAACTACTGAATATTTTTGAGTGGGGATTGATGTGGCCAAACCAAGCATTAGGAAGGTTATTTGGGCAGCAGTATGATGGACGTATGAGATCTAGACTTAAAATGAGCTAATTATTATAACAGTTTTACAAATGGATTGTAGAAAAGGAAAAAAATATAGTCAGGGGAACCAGTTAGATGGCCATCAACACTGTCTAGGTGAAATATAATGAGGACTTCAACTAGTGAGGTGGTTGGCAATGTGAGAAGAGAAGATAAATGGGAAGGACAATGCCTGGAACTTGGCAATTGACTGGTCAGAGTGTGTGAGAGGAATGAAAATGGTTACTCTATATTTTGATTCAGGATGGCAACACTATCAGTAAAGATAGAAAAGACAATGGATACTTTTAGGGATTAGAGTACGAATGGGCTCTATTTTTTTACTCTCAACCCATCTGATTGGTCTTTATCTCCAATATCTCTGCTTAAAACAGAGAAAGATGAAGTATCCTTGTCCATTGGAAACAGGCCCTTGAATGAAGGGATGCTAACAATCACCTTCTATGATCCCTCTCTGTGAGCCTTGCTTTTCCCCATGCTGACCCCAGCTCTAAGTCATTACTTCTGCTCTGGTTCTGACTCAGTATCAGCTTATGGTTTATCCTATCTAGCTCTGTTCTGATTGGCTGTCCTGACAGGACATTTGTCCTCCTGGGATCAAAAGCAACTCAACATTGGATCCAACCATTCTCCTATCTTGGGGTGTTGTGTATGGCTCATCCTTGGGAAGTGATCTGCCATCTTCAGCTCATACACTTAGAAAAGTGATCTTATTGGTATGAACACTCTCTCTACATTTCATTCTTTAAGATTTCTAGAGAGGTCCTTCTGTGAATTTATCATAAGATTTGTAGTAGGGAGACAAGGCAAATGCCCTATAAGCTGTAAACTCTTCTCCAATCCTTATCACATCACAAGGAAACCAGTGGAGTACTATGGTTGCCCATCTGTTGTTTCCTCCCACCTAATAACAATAATTACTGTCATTTACACAGTAATGTAACTATAAGGTGTACAAAATACTTTTAAAAATTTCACTTGTCATTTTTTTTACATCATCTTTATTTCTGAATATATCTTTCCTCCCTCCCCATGCAGAGTAAGTGGGGAGAGGAGAGAAAAAGGAAAGATGGATAATTAACCACACACCAACTGATCATATATACAGTGTTCCACATCCATAGTCCTCTATCTCTACAAAGAAAAGAAAAAGAAAGTAAATTTTTTATCTTTTCTTTAAGGTCAATCTTAGTCCTTATATCACAGTCTCATTTCTTGTTATTGCTGTTGTCATCTCCATTTACATGGCTGTCATTATTGTGTATATTATTTTTTTTTTACTCTGCTTCACTTTGTACTGGTTCCTATATATCTTTCCATATCTTTCCATAATTTTCTCAGTTGTTCCATGCATGTAGCCCAGTTTGTTTAATCACTCGCCCATGGATGGGCATAAAATGTCAGACTCAAGAGTCAGGAAGACTTCAAAATCTCACCTCTGATACCAACAAAGTGTGTGACCTTGGGCAGTCATTTAACTTGTGTCTCAGACAACTTGGTTGGACTTATGAATAAAATCTTAAATGGATCAAACTACAAATCACTTTTCTTTAATCATTTCATTTGATCCCCACGATCCTATGAGGTAGGTATAACAGGTTTTTACAGAAAAGTAAACTTAAGTCTCACAGACTTCCCCAAGGTCACAGAGATGGCTTATTTCAAAGGTCCAAGATGAATTCAGTTCTCTCCTAACTCTCTAAGTCCTCTATTACTCCCACCTGTCTCTCTACTGTTTGGTGAGCAGCCTGCCTCGTTTCCCAGGCATTCACATCCTTAGTGATGTCTTATATGACACTTCTCATGCATAAGCCATCAGTGATAACAAGCAGCAGTCTATTTACGCCCACCATGCATTTTCCCAGTGCCCTCTGGGTTATATGTAATTTTGATTCTTTTGAGAGGGTGATGTTCAAACACACACACACACACACACACACACACACACTCTCTCTCTCTCTCTCTCTCTCTCTCTCTCTCTCTCTCACACACACACACATTTGAACAAACAATAAGTGCATCATAATGGAACAAAGCATTCCCTGCCACCCTGAAAATGCAGGACCTCACTGGATTATAAACTTTGCCCAGGTTGCTATGTGGGCTGGAGAAGTCATTGCATATAGGATTGTAAAATCTAAATTTCAGCCCTGCTCTTTATGTGACCTTAAACTAGTCACCCTTCTGAGTCTCAATTCCTCATCTGTAAAATAAGGGAGTGGTCTCTATGACAATTCAAGCCCCTTCCATCTCATGACCTATGATCCTATGACCTCTAAAATTCCTTCTAAGTTCATGCTGTCAGCTTCTGCTGTGACCTCGTCTTTTCCCTCTTCTCCTCTCCCCCAATCCCTCCAGGTTCTGCACATCTTGCCATCTGGCTGTGTGAAAGCAACAGGAAGATTTCAACTCCTCTCCGTTTGCAGTTTGCTAAGTTTCCAAGCAGCGGCAATTTTGGAGGGTGGAGAAAGGTAACAGCTGCTGGCCCACTCACCCATTGAAGAATGAGCATAGAATGGCTGAGTCATTGGCAGCACCTGTCAGAATCTAAATCCATGGATAATAAAACTCCCCCGAGATTCATAAGCCTCTGTGGCAACCGCATGCTGTCATGCACAGTCGGGAATGAGGCAGCTCGGCTCCCAGCCCCCCCTTCCCACTCCCACCATGTCACCTCCCCACCCTGGGCAGGAGCTGACCTCTAGACCATTCCCATAGCTGTTCTTGGCAGAATTGTTCAGCTGGTTGGGCAAGTCAATATTGAACGAAATGTATTTTGATTTGTCTGGTTCCCAGGAAAGCTTCTTCTCTCGGTTTGGAGGTGGGGGTGTTAGTGATGGAATGATACAGAAAAGAACGCTTTCGGTCAAAATGTCAGGGAGTTGGTAGGCTTCCTCTAAAAAAAAAAAAATAGGCGACTTCAATCATCCTTCCAGAATAGCAACTCCACTTTGCAGATAATTGTAAGCTTGGGGCAAGCCACAAACAAAATTCAACACAGACTTCCCTCTACTGGACCCCCACAAGAACAGTCATCATAATGAACTACAAATATACCCACATCCCAAATCACACAGATTGTAAATTTCAAGAGCTTTTTTTTTTTTTTTTTTTTAAGACTGATTAATGGAGGAATTCTCTGGGCTTTGCAGTTTGCATGGAACTAGATTAATTCAGAAGGATAAGGTTAATAGATGTAAAAAAAAAAAAAAAAAAAAAAAAAAAAAAAAAAAAAAAAACAGAAAACAAAAACCCTGGTGAGTTAATCCAAAATTTAGATAGTAAAAAGTCCTGCTCCCCATCTCATCCCATCTCTTTTTAATTCTCCTTTCTTTTCCTAGGTGCCATCTTTCTGCTTTTATTCCCTTGGCCATTAGTGAGGTTTGAGTTTGAATGGACAAAGTACATCACTGGCATCCTCTCAAGAGACAGATTTGAAGGAATTCATGGGTGAAATTGTAGCACTGTTGGGTAAGATGTGCTGCTCTGTCACTGATAATGAGACTTCTAGCCATAAGAAATCCCAAGAGGACTGAGGAAGGGGAGGGTTTGCAGAAGGGGGAGGGGTTATAAACCTTTGAAATCTCCTCACAGTGAGCCGTTTTCGTATTTAACGTGTCTCAAATTTCTTGGAGTCTAAGGGAGGGAGAAGAGAGGAAGAAAAATTTGAAACACAAGGTTATGCAAAGGTGATTGTTGAAAACTATCTCCACATGTATTTGAAAAAATAAAAAAAACTATTCATTAAAATAGTGAAATGTTTATTATTACCATTATTATTACATAAAATTATTAACATGTAATAATAGCACTTCTATAGTGCTTAATGATTTCCAGAGAATTTTACAAATTTAATCTTATTTGAACCTCACAACAATGCTGGGAAGTAAGTGCTATTATCATTCCCACTTTTTGCCAATGAGGAAACTGAAACTTGAAAGAAATGACTTGCCTAAGATCACACAGCTAGTAAATTTCCAAAATTAAATTTGAACTCAAGATTCCATGATTCCAGATCTAACACTCCTTCCACTGTACCATTCAGCTGTTATATTTAAATCTTTCTTTTTTAAGAATAATCTTGGCATAGTAGATAGAGCAACAGCCCTGAAGTCAGGAGAACTGAGTTTAAATTTCCACTCAGACACTTAACATTTACTAGCTGTGTGACCTTAGGCAAGTTACTTAACTCCAATTTGCCTCACACACATACAAAAGAATAATCATAGCTGACATTTATAGGAAGTCTATGCCATGTTTTGAAAATCATATAACACCCCTGTGAGGTAAATGCTATAAGAAATATATTTATCCCCATTTTATAGGAGAGAAAACTGAACTTTTAGAGAAGGAGATTAAGTGAATTCACTGTGGCCCCCACAACAGTGAAAAATCAGAGTAAAAATTTGAACTGGGGCTTCTCCTCAAGAATTAATTGTGTCATTTAGTGAAAGATAACATTATTATTAAGGGAGACAGCATGGTTCAATGGAGAGAATGCCAGATTTGGAGTCAGAGATTTTTCCTATTGTTGTTCAGTTCTATCTGATTCTTCATGACCTCCTTTGGGTTTTTTTGGCAGCAATTTCCTTCTTCAGATCATTTTATAGGTGAGGAAACTGAGGAAAAGAGGTTTCAATGACTTGCCAAGAGACACTAGTAAGTGCCTGAGGCTAGATTTGAACTCAAGAAGATGAGTTTTCCTGACTCTAGTCTCTGTGCACTATGGTGCCACCTAGCTACTAGAGTTAGAAGTCAAGTTCAAATCCAATTATTGATGTTTAGTTTATTTGACTTTGAATACATAAGTATCCTTTGGATACTTTGGAAGTATTGGCTTTGGAAGCCTTAATGGCTTCATCTATAAACTGAATAGAGTGAACTAGTAGATGAGTGATTTCCATTTAGTGGAATTCCCAGTGATGGTTCAAAGGATTTGAGCTAAAAATTCTTTCATGGTGCTTTAAGCGATAAATAATTGTCCAATTACATTAGAAATATATTTTTCCTTCCTCACAACAAGCAGGTATATGTTTGAAACATTATAGGGTTTTTTGAGAGGTATTTGAAACTTTGTGAGGGAAAGTTATCATTGTAGTTATTGTGAATACTTAATGAAAATGTCTAAAAGATTATTTTGAGTAATTTTTTAGTGAGAGATTTAAGGAACTGAAAATGTTGGAAGCCAATAAGTGGTGCAATTAATAGAATTCTGGGCCTGGAATCTGGAAGTTCTGAGTTCAGATCCAATCTCAGGCATTTATTAGCTGCATGACACTAAGCAATTCACTTAACCTTTTTTGCCTCAATTCCCTAATCTGTTAAATGACATTAACACTATTACCTTAGGGCAGCTAGGTGATGAAATACATAGAGCAACAGGTGTAGAATCAGAAAGATCTGAGTTCAAATCTTAACTGAAATACTCAAAACTGTGTGACTTTGGGCATGTCACTTGACAGGCTTGACTCAGTTTTCTCATCTGTAAAATGAGCTGGAAAAGGAAATGGCAAAACACTCCATTATCTTTGCCAAGAAAACCTCAAATGCGGTAATGAAGTGTTCAACATGACTGAAAACACTCAAAGACAATAACAACACCTATCTCCCAGGATTTTTGTGAGAATCAAATTAGACAATAATAGAAAAGCACTTAGCACAGTACCTGGCTTATAGTGAGTGTTATATAAATGTTAGTGGCTATTATATTATTATTATTATTATATGATCTTTGAGGTTTCTTCCATTTCTAGAGCTATGATTCAGTACATCTGGACATATCAGCCTCATTGAACTTCAAATTCCTTCATCTATGAAAAAAGAAGGTTGAAGAAAATCACTTCAAAGGTCCCTTTCGATCAGGCAATGTTAGTAAAGGTCTAAAAGCAGTTCTCTAGAGGAAAAAATTGCCTGTAACACATTTTTAAAATTTAATCTACATTATTAACATTTTCTCCATCACTTTCTTACAGATAGAAAATTAGCAAAATGACAAATCAAGCCCTCATAGCATTTGCTGATTCCTGAGGGAGAAATGCTCCACTGAAAATTTAAAAATAAGCTCTCTCAAGAGCAGATTTAAGCAGGTAAATTGTTTGTGCAAGCTTCATGACAACGCTATGAAGTAAATGATACAAGAATTATTATCCCAATTTTATAGAGGAGAAAACTGAGGCTCACTGAGACAGGCTAGGTAATTTAACCACTGTCACACTATAATTAAAAGAGATGAAATAAATTGGAACTAAAGTCTCTATTAGCTAGTCTGGTCCTCTTTCCACTAAAGCTGGTCTAAATGTGTGATCCAATGACCGCAAAATTAATCAATAAACATTTATTAAAAGTCACTATTACTATGTGCCAAGCACTGTGCTAAGTACTGAATTGGTAATATCATCATAATCTTTTTTCTGTAGTGAGAAGTAAAGCCCCTTTAATTTTCAGATAATGTACCATTCTCTTTTATTGCATATACCACCTCCATATTGTCCTGTAGATAGAAAAAAATAGCAATAAAAAGTTGTTAAGTACCTATCATAAATAAGGCCTGGTGCTAAGAGCTGGAGGTAATAAAAATGAAAAGCAAACCCTCAAGAAGCTTACATTTGTCCAGGAGGGCTGCTGGTGGAGAGAGGAGAAGGCAATACATTTGTACTGATAAATAAATGTAATACAATTTAAGGAGGGAACCATGACTAACAACTGTGAGGATTATGAAAGGTTTTCCATAGAAAGTAGCCCCTGAGCTGAGCCTTGAAGGAAGGTAAAGATGCTAAGAGTCTGAGGTAAGAAGGGAACTTGGGTAAAGGCCTCTTGGCAGTAGATAGAATGTCAGTGACTGGAAGAGAGGATTGTGAAATGAAATAATGTTAAAGAAATCTGGGGACAGTTAGATGATGCAGTGGATAGAGCACCAGCCCTGGAGTCAGAAGGACCTATGTTCAAATGAAGTCTCAGACACTTAAGACCTACTATCTGTGTGAGCCTGAACAAGTCATTTAATCCCAATTGCCTTGCAAAAAAAGAAAAGAAAAGAAGGAAGCTGAAAAAATAGATTGGAACCAGATTGTGGAGAGCTTTACATGCCAAAATTGGGAGCCCCATTGGTTCTTGACCCATCCTTTATAAAGATTATCTGGTCCCCTACAAGGAGAATTAGAGATGGCTAAAGAAATGATACAGGAAAATGGTACAGTGATTAGAGTGCTGGATCTGAAGTCTGGAAGATCCATCTTCTTGAGTTCAAATCTAGCTTCTGATGCTTATAGCTATGTGACTCTGGGCAAGTCACTTAACCCTGTTTGCTTCAGTTCCCTCATCTGTAAAATGAGCTGGAGAAAGAAACGGCAAACTACTCCAGCATCTTTGCCAAGTAAATTCCAAATGGGAGTCATAAAAAATTGAACACATTACTGGATCTGTACCCAAAGAGATCATAAAAGAGGGGAAAGATCCCCTATGTGCAAAAATGTTTGTAGAAGCCCTTTTTATAGTGGCAGGAAACTGGAAAGTGAGTGAATGCCCATCACTTGGAGAATGGCTGAATAAGTTATGGTATACTGATGTAATGGAATATTATTGTTCTTTAAGAAATGACGAGCAGGCTGATTTCAGGAAAGCCTGGAAAGACTTATATGAATTGATGCTGAGTAAAGTGAATAGAATCAAGAGCACATCATACACAGTAATAAGATTACATGATGGTCAACTGTGATGGATTTGGCTCTTTTCAACAATGAGTGATTCCAGGCAATTTCAATAGACTTGTGTTGGAGGGAGCTATCTGCATCCAGAGAGAGAATTATGGAGACTAAATGTGGATCAAAGCATAGTATCATCATCTTAGTTGTTTGTTTTCTTTCTTGTGGTTTTTTTTCCTTTTCGGTCTGATTTTTTTCCCCTTGTACAACATGACAAATATGGAAATATCTCTAAAAGAATTGCATGTATTTAACAGAGAGAGAGAGAGAGAGAGAGAGAGAGAGAGAGAGAGAGAGAGAGAGAGAGAATTGGACATGACTGAAAACAATTAAGCAAAAAACAAACAAACGATTAGAAGACCATCATAATAGTCTAGATAAGAGGTGTTTAGAAACATCATTTAGGTATTATACTAGTTAAAATACTGGAAGTGGAGTCAAGAAGACTCAAGACTAAATTTTGCCTCAGATATTTACTAGCAGTGTGACCTCAAGCAAGTCACTTAACCTGCTTGTCTCAGTTTCCTCATCTAAGAAATACAAATGGCAGTATCTAACACACACGTGTGTATATATACACACATGTTTCTTGGGAAATCTTAAAACACCACATAAATGTTATCATTAATATTAGGATGGTGTCCACATAAGTGAAAAGAAAAGGATGGATGAGAAATAAGTTTTGAGGACAAAAAACTTGGGAACTGATTGGATATGGGAGAGACTAAAAAGTTAAGGATGACTTTAAGCTTGCAAATCTGTGTGACAAGAAGAATGCTGGCTCCCAGAAGAGAAATAGAAAAGTAGAGATGAAGAATAAGTTTTTTTGGGGGGAAATAATAAATTCTGCTTTAGACATGTTGATTTCAAGATGTCCAAGGGATATAGATAGAGCTATTCAGCACATACTTACAGATGCAAGAGATTAGGACTGGATATACAAATTTAAGAGTCAACCACATGGGATAAAAATTGGTCACAGGAGAGCTGATGTTATCATTAAGATAATAGTTATAAAAAGAAAAGGAAGAGGGAATAGGACAGTCTTGGAGGACACCCACAATTAGAAGGCGGGACATGAATGGTGAGCTAACAAAAGAGTAATCAGACAGGAATAAGAAGAACAAGGAGAAAATAGGAGACAGCAAAATACCAAGAAAAAGAAATATAAGTTACAAAGTGCAAAAAAAAAAAGTCCTTTCTGCACTCAGAAAGGCTGGAATTCATAGACTACCTCAAAATATTCACTACTTGTGTGACTCTAGACCAAGTCATATAATCTATTTTTGCCTCAGTTGCCTCATTTGTAAAATGGGGATGATAATAACAGCTCCCAAGGTTGTTGTAAGGAGAAAAGGAGATAATAGGAGTAAAGCATTTTGCAAACCTGAAAGTGCTATATAAATGTTAGCTAGTATTATAATTTATAGCATTAAAAGCCACAGAAAGATCAAGACAGAGAAGGGGCCAAGAATGATAACAGAGTGTTGATAACTTCGAAGAGAATAATTTCAATCAAGTGGTGGAGACATCAGAAGCTAGATTGTAAGGGGTTAAGAAAAGAGTGGGAGGCGAGATAGCAGAGGCAACAAGTGGAGGTAAAATATATCAAAAGAACAGCGTGTATTGGAGAATGAGAGAGGAGATAAAAGCCTGGTTCCCACTATGTTTTTCCCATTAAGGTGTATTTAACCCCCATAACAGGAACATAGAGTATAAATGGAAAATGAATGTTGTCCAAGTTAAGTATAGTGATGGGTGATAGGGCATGTGGGGAGAATGGAGGAGGGAGAAACGGAAAATATAAAAAATATATATTTTAAAAAGCAGTGTAAATGATGTTCTAAGAACTCATATGGTACAGATGCTGGTAATCGACAACTGCTTTCCTATGATGCTATTAAAAACCCTGCAATTAAGGTGTTGGACATCCTTATTCAAGGGGAGGGGGAAGAAAAGACAACAAAAGCCAATCTCCTTCATACAAAAGCACAGTCGTGAGGGGGCTTCTGTACTAGGGAAAAGTATGGTTTTTTCTCACAGGGGCTCAGCACCTCTCAAGTCAATTCAATTCAACCTTTGGAAAGATGTAATTTGGTGCACTGCTGGGAGCTCTCAGGCAGCTATCCCTCCCTACACTACCACTTCTTGTATGAATGCCAAACAAAGATGCATTCTCTTCACAGCTGAGCATGAGAAATATAGGGCATTTTTTGTGGTTTTGTTTTATGCTGCGCCAAGTAGGGCATTCGCGTGACATGGCTGTCTTTGCTCAAGCACACCAAAAAAAAAAAAAAAAAAAAGGCACCCATATGTATTATATCAACACCTGAGACCCCTTACTGAGTCAATCTATAGACTAAATTCAAAGGAGATGATATGTAAGAAAAGGAGCTAGCAGTAAAACCCATGGTCTCAGATGTCTATACACAGATGAACAAGGGATAGATAATGACCCTAAAGCAAATTGGACCACATGGGGAATCACTTAAATTTAGTTGGATAGGACCTATTACTAGAATATGGCTCTAGAGGGGTTTATGTTATTCAAAAGAAGCAATATAGGCAAAGATGGGGTGGGGTCAGGAGGGAGAATGGGGTGACAAGTAGCACTGTATATTAAGATGATATACTCATATACTCACATGGAGAAACTCAAGAAGCAGAAAGAAGAGGAAAGTATGATGGAGAGAATTTAGATGAAGATCAATGGATGCAGGAGTGTTATTGTTTTAAGCTTACATTACAAGTCACCTGAATGGAAAGGAGGAAAAAGAGAATTAGGAGAAAGATCACAACTCTGGCAGGGAGACATAATATAGCAGTGATAGGGGACTTTAATTTTCTGAACATCTGCTAGAACTCTCTCTCTCTCTCTCTCTGCCCAAAGCAGAAAAGATAATAATTTCTTGACTTGCCTTAATGATAAATTCAGTCTTTAAAATATGGAGGAACCAATGAGGGGGAACTTCTATTTTGGAACTAATTCTCACCAGGGAGAAAGTGATTTGGGGGTAGAAGTCACAGGAATTTTGGGAGGGAGGAGGAAGAGCAAAAGTAACAAATCCATATTAGAATTTGTGATGGAGGAGAGAATTGCTAAGCTGTGACACACACCACAGATTATGAGAGGACAGGTTGTGGAAAGACTGAGAGATAGAGAGACAGATATAGAAAAAGTCAGAGAGAGCCAGAGCAACAGAGACAGAAAGCATTTATTAAATGCTTATACTACATACCAAGAGTATTAAGTGCTGGGGATACAAATATAAGCAAACTAGATAATTTCTGTTTACAGGGAGCTTACATTCTAATGTGGGAAGACAATATATAATTAGGATCCTAGAAAACAGGGTGCATCACACAGAAGTATGGTTTAAAAATGGAAAGAAAATGAATCCAAGATCTGGATTGGAGGATAACATCCAAAGTCCACTTTTAAGAGTCCACAATATTTTCTGGGGTGGTTCCAAGTTTCTAGAGAGGTAGTAGAGTGCATGTGAGTTGTGTGTTCACAAGCAGGTTATGTGTGTACACATGATTTTGTCCATATGTAGTTCACAGGGAGGCATACATAGCTATCTCTAGAGTCTCTTCCACATATCCCTTTCCAAATGAAACTGATTCCTGCTAAAAGGGAAGCAAGAGGTTGGAACCATGAAGCTGACCCACTGTGCTTTCCTCAGATTAAAGTTATATATATATGTATATATCTGCCCCCACTCTCAATATTGTTAGTCTATGGGAAATAATTTTAAGATTCAAGTTGGATTCTTGGTCAAGATCCCTTAATAGGGAAGGAGCTCTTAACTATATTCAAAGGCTTAATTCCTTTCTACCCAAGACTATCACCTATAGTATAAATAATATATAAATAATAGTATAGTTGCCTGATGGCAAACAGAAATCAGATAAGGTATAAAAAATTAGAATATAACAGAAAATACCCAGAGAAAATTCCTACTAGAAGCAGGAAAACTATGAGAAAAAGAGACAGACAGACATAGGAAAGACACAGAGAGAAATTTCCTGATGTCTCTAAAGGAAGCTGGAAATAGGGAACATTATTGAGGCACATGTTTCTCTGCATTAGAAAAGGACCCTCCCTGAAAAGTACCTGGAGCCAGAAGGGATCATTGGAAACCAGAAGCCAGAAAAAAGAAGACCTTTCCTTTCCTAATCTCTCACCAGCTTCTACCCTTAATGAAGCCATAGCACACCAATGAGGAGTCTGATACAGATGAAATCGAGCCCCAAAGTATAGTAGGATTCCTTAGGGGTCAACCCCAGAAGGATGGAACACTTAAGAACAAAATTCTGATGACATAAAGAGAAACAATTATATTGAGGAGAAAAATAGAGAATTGTCAAAAGAAATCAGAGTGCATGCACATTTACTTGGTTGGATTTTATTTTTTTAATGATTTTATTATATTTTATTTATTATTTATTTTATTATACTACTAAGTATTAGGCACTGTGCTAAGGCTTAGGGATACAAAAGAAGGCAAAAACCAATTTTTGCCCTCAAGGAGCTCACAATCATATATACAAATGTGTACAAACAAGTTATTTATAGGTTGTGTTGGAGATAATTTCAGAAAGAAGGCACTAAGATTATGGGAGACAGGGATAGAAACAAGGGAAGGAAAGGAGTATGAATGCAAAAAGGTGATATCTCTTGGTAAGAATAGAATCAGAAGTACTCAGATTCAGAATGAGTTGAAGTTGGTGAAAAAAACTAAGGACAACAGCATGAATTTGAGGAATTATAAATAGGAAAGAAGACAATCAAAGAAAGGGTTGAGTAGTTGCTCCATGTAGATTATCATATAGAACAATAGATGATAGAGAACAGGAAGACTTTCTCAATTCTTTGTTTATTTTTGCTTTATCTAGCAAGAAAAATGATTTGCGGGGGATGGAAAACATAGAGGGAAAATGGCTAATAGGGAACTGATGGTTCAAGAATGAACCTAATAAGAGAAATCTGTCTTTTATGAAAGAACTGTGAAATGTGAGCAGTCATTTTCATTGATCTTTGAAAGGTCTTAAGGAATAGGAGAGGATAAAGGTAAATATTCTGCTTTTACAAAATAGGAAGTTAAAGGAGTCTTCCTACAATAGAACAATGACTTCAATTCCTAGCAAAATTCCAGAACACATTATTAAAGAGATAGCTAGTGAACATATAGAAAAGAGATCCATAATCACAATAGTTTTATACTAATTTGAGCATGACTTGATCAAAAACAGCAAATACTGTACTAACTTTATGTCTTCTTGAAGAGAATACTAGGCTAGTAGTTGAGAGGAAATGCTGTAGGTAACTAGATTTTATTTTTTTAATGTCTTTTAAAATTCTTTTTTGCTTTTTTACATTATGGTTACTTTCTAATAATATTAGCCACAAAACAACTCTCATAAGAAAAAATATTAAGCAAAATCAATCAATTAACCATGTCTGATAATATATGCAACATTCTATTCTTGTAGTACATTACATTAAGAAGATGGAAATATGTTTCTTCATCTATCTTTTGAAATCATGACTCTTAGATTTTAAGCAAAATATTTTACAAGGTTTCTCATGTTATTCTTACTGAAGATGTCAATTAGATAATAGAGTTTGAAGTAGATTGAATGATTCAACCTACAGGGTAATCAATAATGCCTTGATATCATATTGAAAAGAAGTCTCTAGTGGAGTGCCCTAGGGATCTCTGCTTGGCTCTGTTTTATCTGGAATTTTTATCAGAGAATTGAATAAAAATATCAGAAAACAGAAAGCTAACCAAAACATTAGACATCTGGGTCAGGATTGAAAACAATCTTAACAGGCTAGAAAATTGAGCTAAATATAAATATAATAACATGAATTTTAATAAGAATAAACATAGAATCTTACACTCGAGTACAAACCTTAAATTCACAAGTATGTAATGTGAGAGATGTGGTTGGATAGCAAAAAAGGAAAAGAAAAAGATTTCAGGGTTTTGATGGACTACAAACTCAAGATGAGCCAAATGTGTGGTTTGGCAAACAAAAAATATGATTTCCTTTGAACAGAAATATTATCTAAGACTGAGAAAGTAAACATTTCACCATATTGGGATATAGGGAATTGGCCATCTCACAACTACCTTAATGAGACCATATCTGGACTATTGTATTTTGATCTGGGTACATTTTAGGAAAGGTAGTGAAATGATAGAATGTGTCCATAGTATGTATAGGGCTGTCTGGTCAAAGCAAGATAATACTTATTATCCTAGCTCCACAGGCCAAAAAATAGAATGAATGGATAGAAGTTGCAAGAGGCACATTTTGGTTTGAAATAAGGAGTCACTTACTAACAATAAAATGACAAGCCCATCCCTATTCCTAAAGCCGATTGAATGTCTAAGGAAGTGGCAAATTCATACTCACTGCAGGTCTTCAAGCAAAGAGTTTCTTACATCTTTAAAAAGCATTTTTCCCCCAATAGCATTTTATTTTTCCAAATACACATAAAGATAAAGATAGTTTCCAACATTCATTTTTGTAAGATTTTATGTCCCAAATGTTTCTCTCTCTCTCCCTTACCTCTTATCCTCTTCCCAAAATATCTGATATAGGCTAAACATGTACAATCCTTTTAAACATATTCCCATATTTGTCATGTTAGACAAAAAAAAATCAGACCAAAAGAGAGAAAAATCAAACAAAAAAAAGTGAAAATACTATGCTACAATCCATATTCAGTCTCTATGTTCTCTAAGTGGATGGCATTTTCCATCCCAAGTTATTAGAATTGTCTTGAATTGCCACATTTCTTTCTTACATATCCCATGTATTTTCTAATACTTGGCTTTCTTACTATTCTTTGCACCAAGCACTCCATTTCATGACTCTGAATTTTTACATTATCTGCCTCCCATGTCTGGAATGCTCTCTCTCATCATCTCAATCTTCTGGCTTCCCTAGCTTCCTTCAAGGCTTAATTAAATTCCACCTTCCTGCAAGAAACCTGTCCATTACCCCTTAATTCTAGACCTCCCTTCTGTAGATAATTCCCAGTTTATTCTGTATACAGCTGTCCATATTTGTTTCCATGGTGCCTTGTCAATTAGATTGTGAGCTCTTGAAGAGCAGGACTTGTACCTTTCCTTGTCCCATAGTTGTTAGCACAGTGCATGGAACATAGTGGACACTTAAAAATGCTAATTAATTGAATGCCCGACTGTGTGACAAAGGCTTTTCAAGAGAAGATTCTCATTCAGGTAGCTTTGGTCTCAGCATCTGAGGTTTCTTCTACTTCTAAGTTCTTTAACTCTTGGCTGGATTGAATTCTAACCACCTTCTATTCTTGCCAAAGTCAATGCTATTCCTACATGTCCTATGGCATTGTCTCAGACAAAATGAAATCTGAAAAAGACCTTAATTTATACTTCCAGAAGAATTTTGTTATTATTTTTTTCTAACTCTGTAAAGAAATATTTTGGCAGTTTGATTGGCATGGCACTGAATAAATAGATTAATTTAGGCAGAATTGTCATTTTTATTATATTAATCTGGCCTACCCATGAGCATCTGATAGTCTTCCAGTTGTTTAGATCTAACTTTATTTGTTTGAAAAGCATTTTGTAATTGTGTTCATATAGTTCCTGGCTCTGTTTTGGCAGGTAGACACAAATGTTTTATATTGTTACTTCAATTGCTTCACATCTCTTGCTGCTGGGCTTTGTTGGTAATATATAGAAATGCTGATTATTTACATGGGTTTATTTTATATTCTGCAACTTTTCTAAAATTGTTAATTGTTTCTAATAATTTTTAAACTGATTATCTAGGATACCATCATATCATCTGCAGAGTGAATTTTACTTCTTCATTACCTATTCTAATTCCTTCACTTTCTTTTTCTTCTATTATTGTTAAAGCTAACATTTTTAGGACAATGTTGAATAATAGTGGTGATAATGGGCAATCTTGTTTCATCCCTGATCTTATTAGATGCTTCTTGCTTATTCCCGTTACATATGATTCTTGCTGATAGTTTTAGATAGATGCTACTTATCATTTTAAGGAAAGCTCCATTTATTCCTATGCTCTTTAGTGAAAGACTTTAATTTAGAGATGTCAAAGTCACTCACTGCATTCCAGGTCATCATCAATCATCTTGACCTTTGCCTTGCCACTGGAGTTCGATGAATCTGGAAGAGAGAGTAAGGTGACAACTTTTCATGGATTTGTTGTCTTAAATCCAATTCACATGCAAGTCAAGACACTATCTCATGATATTATTGGTTCTCTCTGAGAACAAAGGGCCAACAGCAATGATGAAATGATTCAGAGCTGCTGGAAAATCATACCTTTGAGAATGATATTTTTTAAGTCAATGTAACTGTGCAGCCAAAGTTTAGTGATGGTAAGTATCATTTTTCTAGATATTCTCCTTAAAAGTAGCAATTAATTAAAAGTAGCTATAAGGGAATGAGAATAGTGCAGGACAATTAAAGAAAACAGCTGCTTTGAGTTCAGGATTTGCTACTTACTAATTGCATGACCTTCCCAAATCTCTTCCATTCTTGGGGGCTAAGTTTCCCTGAGTTTTCTCATCTGAAAAATAAAAGAGTTAAGCAATATATTCACTGAGGTTACTTTTCTTTTCTTTTTTACTTTTTAAAAATTGAACCAAATAGAAAATAAGAAAAAAACAATAGAAAAGAAAAAGAAAAGAAATCATTGTCATTTGCCCAACAGAACATCAGGGATGATTCAAAAAAATATAAGAATAAAGTTTTATTTCAAGAAAGCATATATAATAACAAAATAAATTATATTCTTAAGTTTTCATGTATATTCTTTTTTTTTTTGCTTCCTGGTAGGTTATCTTTTTGTTTTCTGATATGCACTTTTTACTTTATTCTTTTCTCCCTTTTCTTCTCCCCTTCTCCCCCAAGCAAGCTACAGTTAAGCACAGATATTATTTATATGTACATATATATGTATACACACATATATATATCCATATCCATCCACACATATATATCTATATACACAGATACACCCACATATATTCTTGACACACACATACACACATATACATATATACATACACATTTACCCATATGTAAACATGCAACAAAATAAAACAATATTTATCTCTTGATTGAATCTTTATGTTTGACGTTGTTTGAGATCTATGATTACTACCCTCGTTTCTTTTCTAATAAATTCTACTTCTGATCCTTGTTATTGTGTTTCTGTATATCTCTTATTTCCTATTCTTGCTAACTCTTCTATTTTAATTCGGCTTCTTAACTTGCCTTGCTATTATTTAACTCTGACCTACCCATGGATCCCTCCCTTATCTTCTCCCCTACACTTTCCCTTCCTTTTTATCCTATTCCCATTAATCTACACATCTTATCCCACTCTTGTTAATCAAAACACCCTTCAATACCCCATCTTATCCTATTCACCCTTCCCCCCTTTATCCCTTTATCATTAATCTATATACCTAGTCCCCACTGCCATAAATCTACATATCCTTCTATACTCCACATTATGCTATGCTTTCCCCCATTATTTCTTTATAGATTTTTTGAAGGTTGTTATGCTCATCCTGGCATATATATGTAGTGTTCCCTATTTAACCCATTGTGAGTAGGTTTTCAGAACTATGAGCTCTCTTCCCCCTCAAATACTTCTGTGTTTATTCTTCCTCTCTATTTTATTTTTATGACAATTACTATTTTTACCTTTTTTCTATTTTGCTTTTTAGAGTCAAGTCATACTCACCTGTGCCTCAGTCTTTCTTCTGAGCAATTATTTATGTCAGACTTAAACATATGGTACACATTTCCATGTAAAAATGATTTGTTCATGTTGGGTTTGTTTGAAACAAAGTCCTGAAAATCTGCAGGTTCATTAATGTCCTCTTTTTTTCATTTAATATTATGGATAATTTTGCTGGATATGACATTTTTTGGCTGCAGGCCTAGTTCTTTTGATTGCTAGCATATATTATTCTAGGACCTGTGGTTTTGTTTTGTTTTTTTATTGTGGCTGGGGATAAATCCTGTGCAATTTTAATTGTAACTCCAGCATAGTTGAATTGGTTTTTTGTTTGTGTGTTTGTTTCTTGCTAAATTTTTTCTTTGATCTGGGTGTTTTGAAATTTGGCAATAATATTCCTATGTGTTTTCCACAAAGAATCTTTTTAAGGTGGTGATCAGTGGATTTTTCTATTTCTAATTTCCCCTCATATTTTATTATGCTAAGACAATTTTCTTTGATAATTTCTTGCATTATTGTATGAAGGTTCTCTTTTTGGTTACAGCTTTCAGTTAGATCAATTATTCTTACATTTTTTCTTCTTATCTATTCTCCAGATTTATTGTTTTTCTAATAAGATGTTTCAAATTCTGTTCTGTTTTTTCATTCTTTATATTTTGTTTTGTTATTTCTTGTCTCTTATAGCTTCACTGATTTTTCCTTGCCCAATTCTAATTTTTAAATAATTACTTTCTTCTTTAAGGCTTTTTTTTTTTTTTTTTTTACTTCAGTGTTCTCTTCTGAAGAGGAACTCCCATCTTCCTTATTCCCATAGTAAGCTTTTATAGTTGGACTCTTTCTTCTTTGCCTGTTCATTTATTTTAAATAATAACTATTAGTGGGTAAAATACCATTTCTTACTTTACCCTGAGCAGTAATTTCATTTGTGAAAGTCCTAGCATTTACATTGCCAGTCTTTCCTAATTCCCAGGGCATCAGAGAACCTCTGGCCACTCACTTTTGCAGTGTCAACTAATTCTATCTGGCTGCCTCCTCTGAGGCCTTCAGAGATCTCTGGATATGATTTCTTGAATCATAATTTAATAACCGATAGCGCACTCAAGAACAGCCATGTGCAAACTTAGTCTTTATTATACTTGCTCACATAATGCCCTGACTTGTTAACTCCCAAATGAACACCTGTCTTTGGGAGACCCATGTGTTCACTATCAAGCTCTTTACCTCTCTTGGTTATCCATCAGCTCGGCTCAGCTGCCTCAGGATAAAGAGATCGACCTCCTGCTGCGGTGGGCTTAAAAAGAGTCTGTGAGGTCTCACACACACAGCCAATCAGAGAGGAAGCTGTCTCCTGTTACGATGCTATCTTGATATGATAAGAGTCCTGCCTGTGGTGCAGTCCCTAGCCATAGAAATCACTTCTGGGCCACTCAAATCTCCTGTTGTGCTGTGCTGACCCATTTAAAGGACCCTTACATTAGTGTAAACACCTCTAATCCTTGGGTGAGAGGATGGGGCCTCTAGCTTCATTTTAGCTCTCCTCTCTAACCTGGAACACCAAACCACGAGCCCCTCTCTAGGGCAAGTGCTCACAGCCAGCAGGGAGCCTGCTCCATTACTTCTATGCTCACCCAGGTGCTAGTTCCTTCTTGTCCAGGACTGCATCTCTGCAGCACAGCTGGGTCTGGCATTCCTAATCAGCCTAGGTTCCCTTAGACTCCACACACAGTCCAGGAGGTGAAAGTCTCTGTGGTTCCTAGTCACACCCAGCTAGCCTTAAGGGTCCCCACTTGACTGATTCTGTGAAGATAGTTTGGTTATTTGCACTTGGTTAATCCTTAGCCTAAGTCTTTCTTCCCACCTTCTTGGGTTATCCCAGGAGAACCAGTTCTGCCCCAAATCTTCCTGGCTTTTCACCAGTCTATGTTCATCCTGAGGAGCAAATTACCTCTATTTATGTAGAAAATTTAGAGAGCTTGAAATTTTCTGACCTATTCTGTCATGTTCCCAGAATCCTCCTATTGAGGTGTATGACAATTCATGATTCTGATTGACTGTAAACAGACATATGCTAGTAAATGTTTAACAACTAGCTCTCTGAAAAAAAGAAAAATCCATTGCAATTTTTCAGTTTAACCTGTATTTATTAATATTTTCTCCATCACAATTAACAAAACAACAAATCAAAACTTATTATATGAGTTTGCCAATTTCTGAGGTGTATAAATGCTTACACTAAAAATCTAACAAACAGCTTTTTTAGACCTCCAGCACATCTGTGGTCCTAAAGATTAAGCCCATATTTCTATAGCTATATCTGGGCAAATTGTCTTGCAGAACTTGCCTTCTTGGGGATGGGGGCTAAAAACCCAGAGAAGATAACCATCTGCACTCACTTAGCTAAACATAAGCCACTAAACTGATTTTGTGGCTGTCAAGTCTGCATCTGTCAACCTTGGCTTCAGGAAGATCAATTGTTATTAGTGTAGGGGGAATACTGCCTGATGAAAACCAGTCCATGGACTATGTAGTTCAGTAGTTCTGCTTGTTCCTAACCTGGGTAGAGGCTTGCTAAGCCTGCTTCCCGGCAAGTGCCTCCTAGGAGCCCTGATTCCCGATTCAGAGCTTGTGCAAGGCTTACTGCTAGGTGGTCAAAATCCTTTTAATAGATTGCTGAGGCAGAACTGAGTGTGCATACAAAAGATGAAATCTCTCTTTGCTTGTGGCTTTCAGGTGGGGGAGAAAGAAATACTGTAAGTCTCTGGGCTACTTTGTGGCCTTGAAGTCATAGTGATTCTGTTTCTTTAGCCTTTATTGTGTCTTTTCTTTCCTGATCTTAAGTGAGGGGCTCTCAGAAACAGAACAGATTCGGTCATGACCTTGGGAGATTTAAAAGGGCAGAAAGACCATTCAGTGAATGGAATCCATGGGAAAATATGCCAGTAGCCTCAGAAGCTGAGCATGGTAAGAAACCAGTCCTGGAGAGCTTGACCCAGCTTAAGCAGCAAGCAAATTGATTGAATGAGCAGCCAAGACATCCGGTTCTATAATCAATGGTGTACCTCTTTCATCAGCTGTGCAAGCCCCATTTGAATTTAATATGGGTGAACTGTTTACTACCAACATTTCATCAAGTATCCATTTCAGGGATTGATGAAGTAGAAGAAAGTGTGCTTTCCATTTTAGACCTTTCTGCAGATTAATTCTTACAATATATTCCCAGTAAATATTCTTTGTCAATATAAATTCATATGAATGGGGCAATATTAATTGGGTGAAAGCTATTGGGGAAGTACACAAGATGTGGATTCATGAGCAATTGTGCTTAAGAAAGGCATCCTCAACCTCTCCATTTACCTCCTAGAACCCTGAAGAGGAGAGTAGCTAACCTCAATTTGAGGAGTTGACCTGTTGGTCTAAATCTCCAGAGTACACATGTACTACATATTGGAAGTATTTGTTTGTTTGTTTGTTTGTTTTATTCATTCATTCATTCATTCATTAGTGTGCTTACTAGTTTTCACAGCAGTGTTTTTACTTTTAAATTTTATTTATTTATTTAATATTTTCTCCCAGTTATGTTCAAAACAATTTTTTTAACATTTGTTTTTAAGATTTTTGAGTTCTCCCTTATCCCCCACCCCACAATTAAGAAACAACATATGAAGTTGTGCAAAACATTTCCATAAAAGTCAACCTGTGAAAGAAAACATACATCTCCTACCCACATGAAAATAAAAACCCTAAAGAAAAATTAAGTTAAAAAGAAAGAGAGAGATAGAGAAATAGAGAATGCTTCAATCTATATTCAGATACAATCAGTTCCTTCTTTGGGTACGGATAGGATTTTTTATCACAAGACTGTCAGAGTAGTTGTGGATGATTGTATTACTGAGAATAACAAAGTCATTTACAGCTGGTCATCACAGAATATTGCTATTACTTTGTATACAGTATATTTCACTTTATTCATGGAGGACTTTCCAGGTTTTGTTTTTTGTTTTTGTTTTTCCTTGAGCAGTCTACTCCTCATTTTCCAGAGAATAATACTATTCCATCACAAATACATGCCACAGTTTGTTGAGCCATTTCACAATTGATGGGCATCTGTAGGATTAACCTAGGTTTGGAATTCACATTCGACACAGACTTTAAAAAGTGAAATACAGAAGTTTATTATGCTCAGAACCTTGATTTAAATAAGATATAAGAAAAAGAGAAAAATTTATAGCATAAAAGCAATATGCGATTAACATACATGGTGATCACTAAGATATTATAAGAAACAAACAGACAACAATGTACAATATACATCTTCACCACTTCGAGGAAACTCCAATATCTGAATTTCAAAAGCTGGGACAGCTTGAGTCACAGCGATCCAGAGTTTTAAGTACTCTGGTTGGGTGTTAGGCAAGTAGTACCAACTTCCTAACTGAACTCTCAAAATCTCTGTTCACTAAGGAATTTTTATATGCTGAGAACAAAGAAGGGCTGTCTATACTCCAAGAACTGGTCAGGTTCTCAAAGCAAATGCAGAACTACCATTAAGGATGTTCCTTAAGCAAGGCTCCAGGAATATGGCCAGTCTTCCCAATGCCTCCTGAGATTTATTAAATGGCAAGGAGTGCATTCCAAAGTTCTCAGAAAATAAATTTACACAAAGACATGCCAGAGACTTACTGGGATTTCTCACTAGGATTCCCTACAGCATCCCCTCAATTTCTAATTTTTGTTTTGTCCTGAGAAGAAAGCTGCTATGAATATTTTTTGTACATATAGATCATTTCCCCTTTTTTCACTTTTTTTCTGAATTGTTTTTGGTATTCATGTCTAATAGTGGTATTTTTAGGTCAAAGGATATGCATGAATTTGTAGCCCTTTTGGGCACAGATCATATCTTTTGATCATTTATCAATTGGGGCATGGATTTTATTTTTTATAAATTTGGCTCAGTTCCCTCTATGTTTGAGAAATGGAACTTACCAGGGAAACTTGCTTTGAAATTTGGGGTTTTTTTTTTACAGTTATTATTGCTAGTTGTATTCCTCCCCCTCCCCCATTTATTCTCTCGCTCCTTTCACTCTGTCTCTTCTCAAGAATGTTTTGCTACTAAGCACTCCCTCTCCCAATATGCCCTCTCTTTTATTATACTCCACCCCTTTCCATATCCCAATTCCCTCCTATTTTTCTGCAGAGTAAGACAGATATTTATACTCCTATTGTGTATGTATGTTATTTCCTATTTGAGCCAATTATGATGAAAATTCATCACCTTTCTCCCTCTCTTCCCCTCTACTATAAAAGCTTTTTCTTGCCTCTTTTTTATGGCAAATAATTGCACCATTACATTTCTTTTCCTTTTCTCCCAGCACATTATTCTCTCACTCCTTAATTTCATCATTAAAAAAGATACTATCTCTTCATATTCAACTCATATCCATGCCCTCTGTCTACACATACTTCTTCTAATTGCCATAATAATGAGAACATTCTAATGAGTTACAAATATCATCCTCCTATATAGGAATGTAAACCAAAAAAAACCTTATTAAGTCCCTTATGATATCACTTTCCTAATTACCTCCTTATGCTTCTCCAGAGTCCTGTAATTGAAAATCAAATTTTCTATTCAGCTCTGGTCTTTTCATGACAGATACTTGAAAATCTTCTATTTCATTGAATGACCATTATTCCTTTGAAGGATTATGCTCAGTTTTGCTAGGAAGGTGATTCTTGATTGCAATTTTAGTTCCATTGCTCTTTAGAATATCATATTCCAAGCCCTCTGATCCTTTAATGTAGAAGTTGCTAAATCTTGTGTTATCTTGACTGTGATTCCATTATACTTGAATTGTTTCTTTCTGTATGCTTGCAATATTTTCTCCTTGATCTGGGAGTTCCAATTTGGCTATAATATTTCTGGGAGTTTTCATTTTAGGATCTCTTTCAGGGGTGATTGGTGGATTCTTTCAATTTCTATTTTACCCTCTGGTTCTAGAATACCAAGATAGTTTTCTTCGCAATTTCTTGAAAGGTGATGCCTAGCCTCTTTTTTTTGGTTACGACTTTCAGGTAGACTAATAATTTTTAAATTATCTCTCCTATATCTATTTTCCAGGTCAGTTCTTTTTTTAATGATATATTTCATGTTTTTATTTCCTATTTTTCATTTTTTGTTTTGTATTATAATATCTTGATTTCTCATAAGTTTATTAGCTTCCATTTGCTCAATTTTATCTTTTAAGGAATTGTTTTCCTCAGTGAGCTTTTGTATCTCCTTTCCCAATTGGTCAATTTTGCTTTTTAAGGCATTCTTCTCCTCATTAGTGTTTTGTATTTCCTTTTGCACCTCTCTCAATTCTTCCTAATTTTTTTTCTATCTCTCTTACTTGATTTTCAAAATATGTTTTATTTTTCTTGGAGGCTTTAAATGCAGGAGCTTTAACTTTGTTATCATCTTCTGAGTGTGTGTTTTGATCTTCCTTGTCACCATAACTTTCAATAGTCAAAAACTTTTTTTTTTGTTTTCTGCTCATTTTCCTAACCTATTACTCAGCTTTTAACTCTTTGTTAAAGTAGGGCTCTGTTTACAGGGTAGAATGTGCATTGTCCCAAGTGTCAAAGGTTTTATGAAGCTCTTTTCACAAATCTTTCTAGAATCTGACCACAAGCACACTTTTCTGTCCTGGAGTTGTTGGGAATGTCCTCACTCACTGTAGCCATAAGATCTAGTGTGCTGGCAGGGGCTGGGGCTCCTCTAACCAGGGCTGCACTAGGACTGCACACTAGACTTCCACTTCATTGCCACAGACTCCCTCCATTGACCTTCTGAGTCCTTTCTGGTGTCCCCAGGCTGAGAGGTCCAGAAGCCTCCAGCATTGCTACTGATTCAGAGGTCCCGCCTTGTTGAAGCTAGGATTGGTCTAGAGCTGGGACCAGGACCCAGCCTGCACTGGGACTGTGCACTGGGATTCCCACTCTAGTTGCATAGATCTTTTCTGCTGATGTTCCAAGTCCTCTTTGGTGTTTCTGGGCTGAATCAGAACTGCCACTGATTCAGAGGTCAGGCCCAGGCTGGGCTGGAACTAGGGCTGTGCCAGCACATCCTGCATTGGGACTGCATGCTGGACTTTTTCTACTGAGCTTCTAAATTGCCTTCAGCTGTAAAATGTTCTACTCCATCTTTTGGGGTGTTCTGATGCTCTAAAATTTATTTAGAGTCATTATTTAAAGGAATTTGGAACAGTTTGGGGGGAGAAGTTGGGCAAGTTCTGTCTTTACTCCACTATCTTAGCTCCCACCAGAACTAATTTATAACATGTCTACACCAAGTTAGTAATTTCTTCAGGAAGAGCTAGTTAGTACTACTTGCATAGTAAGAATTATTCATGTGTCCTGAGTGGAAAGGAAACATTCTTCTCTACCAATAAGAGATCATTTGTAGGTATGAGCTTCTAGAGTTAGCTTCAAGGCAGCAAAAAGTAAAATAAGATATTATCACATTCAACTTCATTTGCTTAGAAAACATAAGCTTTCTCCAGGCTGAATTGTTGAAGAAAAGGAGGGGTTAGATGTATCTTTCACTCAAATGAAATCAGCTCTTAATTCCATGTTCTCACGGGTATTACCCTAATATTAGTACAGTGCCTTGAGATTCACAAATGAAAAGATCTAAATAAGGATGAACAAAGTATGATTATGAAACAGGAAAAAGAATGTTTAGGTTTTGCAAAAGCCCAAGATCCATATTTCATTATCTAGCTTGGCATTTGGACTCTGTCTCACAGGTGTCTTTTAATTATAACCCAAACAACCTTAGAGGTACACAAGAAATACATCCCCTCCCGCCCCCCTCCCTGTTTTTTGATGGCTTAAGTCATAAGATTTCTATAGTTCTTCTACAATAATAATGGGGAGGGAGTTGAAAAATAGGGGTTTTTATGACCTCTAATTCATTTTCTCACTATAGCTTTGCATAATAGGAAAGTGATTTTAGTTTTCTAGAACCTAGCATCCTCATCTTTAAAATAGCACTTGGCAATGGAAAGTGGGAAGAAGAAAAAAGAGAGAGAGAGAGGAGAGGAGAGGAGAGAAGAGGAGAGGAGAAGAGAGGAGAGGACAGGAGAGGAGAGAGAGAGAGAGAGAGGGAGAGAAAGAGAGAGAGAGGAAGAGAAAGAGAAAGAGAGAGAGAGAGAGAGAGAAAGAGAGAGAGAGAGAGAGAGAGAGAGAGAGAAGAGAGAGAGAGAGAGAGAGAGAGAGAGAGAGAGAGAGAGAGAGAGAGAGAATACTGTAAAATGATAATGACCAAGGTTGGCCTCAGTGTAGAGTTGGGAAAATGCACTTCCCTTTTATCTTTGCAAAGGTGGGGGAGTATGGGTGTGGAATATTGCATATTTTGTCTGACTTTGTTGATGTCTTGGCATGGACAGACCCTTTTTTCTCTTTTCTCTCTAATCTTTGTTCCAAGGATTGATGTACTGAATAGGAGAGAGAGAGAAATAAAAAATTCAAGTTGGTGTGAAAATAAAAGATATCAATAAAATTAAAAACAATGAACCAAAAATACACACATGCATATTACCTAACAGGGTTTTTTTGAGGAAAGCATTATATAAATATGAGTTATTTTAATGACCACAAGATTCTAGAATCTTTTTGGACAATTTTTAAAAATTTGATCTAAGTATTTTGAGCTGAAAAGGATCTTAAAGATCATTGAATTCAATTCCTTTGAGCAAATGATAAAAATGAGGATCAGAGGGATAAATGATTTGTCTAAGATAATACAGGTAGCAAGTAGCAGAGTTGGGGAATTTGAACTCATATTATCTCAGTCTGGATTGATCATTCCTTATCTGTGATAAAATTGCTTAACAGCTGTGTGCTTACCACCGATTAGGTACACAACATATGGAAAGAAATGAATATAGTAATCTAGTGTTTAATAACTCCATAGATCTCAGTTATTGGGGTGAAAACTTCATATATGATAAAATAGCTGGAGAAACCAGAAAGCAATATGTCAGTGTGGACATAGACTAATATCCCATACCATATGCCAACATAATCTTCAAATGATTATCTTAGATATAAAGGGTGGTGTCACAAAGAATTAGAGGAACCACTTTTCAATCTATGATTGGGGAAGAATAAGGATAGGATCAAAGACATTAAAATGAATAATTTTGATTACTTAAAATTTAAAAGGGCTTGCATAAATAAAGCCAATGCATCCAAATGTATTGAATCTGGAAAAATATCTCTGTCACAACTTTGTCTGCTAAAGGTCTCATTTCCAAGATAAATAGGGAACTAACCAAAATTTTAAAGAATAAGAGCCATTCTCCAACTTAAAAATGGTCAAAAAGATGTGAATAGACTCAAGATGATAAGGAAGAAATCCAAGCTATAGATGGTCATATAAAAAATGCTCAAAAGCACTGATAATTAAAGAAACAAAAATTAAAGCAACTCTGAAGTTCTACCCATCAGATTATCAAAGCTGACTAAAATGGAAAATTACCAGCATTGGAGGGGATATGGGAAAACAGGCATATTAATGTATTATTGATAGGGCTGTTTTTCTACTCAGACATTCTGAAAAGCAATTTGGAATTTTGGCCCCCAAGTTGCTAAACTGTACATTCTCTTTGACCTATAGATACCACTACCAGCTTTTGTAATCTTCCCCTAACCATGAGAGATGTAGTTTCTCTAGATTAGAAAAAAAAATCTCTCTTAGGTTAAAAGACTTCCTTAGATCTTAAATTGTTGTGATAATAACTACATTTAAACTCTCTGAAATCATGATGATATCAACTTTGGAGGCCCTAATTCAGCCTTGCATCATGAACCCAGATGATTAGATTCAATATTGATATAATGGATTCTTTTTTGCCTAAGGGACTCTTCCCGCCGCAATCAATAATAGATTTCAGGGGATCCATAAACTTGGATGGGAAATGATTATTTCTCATCTTTATTTTCACTAACTTCAAACTGAAATTTATTCTTTGTTTCAATTACGAATGTAGGCACAGATATTGTTCTAAGAAAGGGGTCCATAAACTTACCAAGACTATTAAAGAAGTTGATGATCCCAAAAAGATTAGGTAAAGTTTGGATTTTCCATTTTTTCCCTTAGACTGCCAACTAAGTTGCTTTGATTTCAAAACAATGTGGCTTGTGGACCTAAATTATATAAACCAGCATTTATACTTAAGCCTGGCTTCCCCATGTTTTCCCCTGCATCACTCCAGGGGTATCTCATATTTAATTAAACATATAGTCTTACTCAAAACCTGTGTCCCTGTTAAACTTCCATTAAATTTTTTTTAAAGATGTTTCAGGTTTCTAGCTCACTGACAAATTAAAATGGAACTCCATTCACCAGAATTTATTTTCAGTTCTGTACTAGGTCTGCGACAATCACAAATTTAGTTAAAAAACTATTTTCCTGTCACCTACTATAAGACAAGGTTGCAGAATGCAAAAGAGAAAAGTAATTGTCTACCCTCCTTCCACCTCTAAGGAATTTATAATTTAGTTGGAAGGATGATAGAAAAGTGTTAAGTTAAATATTAATATTCAAACCCTCAAATGAATCTATGTGATCTCATCAATTTGAGAGTTCCCTCCTGTAATACAGATTACAACTATCCATGCTTATTCATCCAGTGCTATCCTTATTCATATACTCCCAAGTTAGACATAGGGGCTCATTGAGTTAGTGATTTCCCTTGCTTTCTCCTGCCATTTGGGGGATACCAGTTCATCTCTCTGGCTAACCATCATCCCTTCCTGGGACTCATGGTCAGTCCATATTATCTTTCCATCATGCAATTTGTTTATAATATCTTTTATTCATATTCTTCAGAATTCCTCACTCTGCTGTTCACACCCACCATGTGCCTCTCTTTGCCTTCTGATAGTCATTTATAATTCTTTGGAAGCAGTAGAGTTTCATTTTGTTGTTGTTGCCAGAGAGCAACCTTGATCAAAAATCAAAGTAGCAAAAAGATAAACCTTTCTTATAAAGGGAAGTTTTTGTTTTTGTTTTTGTTGGTGGTAGTGATTGCCTAAACTTTTAAATCATATTAATAATGTATAAATTAAACAAAGTATGTTCACATAATTTCACATCTTCCCCCCAAATCTTGGTTGTTAAACATTTATCAGCATACTGCTGTATTGTTCTATAGAGATTCTTTGAACTCAGAAGTAGTATAGTGGAAGATTAAGAGAATGAAATTATCACTAGACTTAAACAATCAACAAAACAATAAATTAAGCCCTGATTTGTAGTTGTTTATTTGTGAGGTGTAAATGCTCATATTAAAAATTTAACAATGGACTCTTTAATAGTCAATCAGTTAGAACTGGCTTCAGGCACATCCCTAGACAGGAAGAATTGAGATAGATAACCTTTTCAAGTATTAATAAAGCCTAAGATTTTTTCCCACATCTTTGGTATCTTCCTCTCCTTCAGCTACCTTGTATATTAGTCTCTTAATGCCTTCACAATTATACTGACTCAAGAATAGCTCTTTTCTATATATAGTTGGTCCAATCTATTTTCCCATCTTTGTTTCTCTTCAGTGACATTTCTGCTTCTTCAATAAGCTCATCTGGAATTGTGATCTTAGGGTACAAATACAATTGTCCTACCACTCCTAATTGGGAAAAAAAGTCAGTTGAGTTTTTTCATATCTGTTCCATTTTTCTTCTGTTTGTAGTCCTCCTTTCCTTTCCATGCTTGGAAACATTCTTGGAATAACTTTGATTCATTGGATAGCTTGCCAAACTTTCTTTAAACTAAATTTATCCTCCACTGTTTCTCTTTATGTTTTGAAATAATACCAATCACAACCATCATCATTCTTCTTCATGATGCACATTTGATAGGTAATCCAGATGTTTAAGAATTAAGTTATTTTCAGAGCTTGTTTAGTTATAATGCATTTTCACTGACTGTCCTCCATTCTTGGAATGCTCTCCCTCCTCATCTCTGTCTCCAACCTCCCCTGGTTTTCTTCAAATTCTAGCTAAAATCCCCTTTCTTTAAGAAGCAGTCCATAGTCTTCACCAGATTGCCAAAGGAGTCCATGATACAAAAAAAGGTAAGACCCCCGGATTAATGGAATGGACAATCTTATTTCTGGAGAATATCTAGAAAGAGAATATGTGTTGAGCTGGGGAGGGAGCCCGGCAGAGAGGGGAAGGTTACATATGTAATACTATATCCCATTGTCAGACACAGTCTTCATATCAATGAGTTTTGCTTAACTGTTTTCCTTTTTTTTTTTTTTTTTTTAAACAAAGAAAGCTTCCATATGGGAAGGGGGTGAGGAGCAAATAGCAGGAAATAATTCTGATATAAAAACAGAAGGCATTAATTTTTAAAAAGTGTTAAAAATAAATTTAAGGGTACCAAAATTAATTTTTCTTGCTTTCCAAATTTTTTGAGGGTCAGTCACATCACGGAAGTTGGAAACTCATCTACTTTTTACAGTTAAAAACTCATCTACTTTTTAGAGATTTCAATGCATTATGAGTAATATAAATGAGAGTCACAGATTTAAAATCTGTTACTTTTAGGAATAGAAGCATCCCTTACCTATTTTAACTGTATTTGATTGTAACAAACAAATAAACAGAACCAACCCTTTATTATATATAACCTGAATTAACTTTATTTTCTATAGATAGGTTGTTTCCCATTGATAACATTTTCAGTCATTTTTTTAAAAAGGTTATAACATGTCCAAAAAAAGCAAGCATCCTTGCAAAGGCAATTAATTCAAAATCCAAGGATATCAAAGAGGACATCAGTAAAGCAGAAGAAAATGACACTGACTACAATGCAGCTAAAGTCACCTACGCATTTTGTTTCTTCAAGTCTTCATGATTAATGCAGGTCACCATAACTGAATCCATCATGCAGTGAGCCATATTGACTCTGAAGATTCACAGCAACCAACACACAGACCAATTTGACTGTGTCATGATCCGTTTTCCCAGTTTCTTTTAGGCTTGGATTGTTTAATCTTTGACCCAACCTGCTTTAAAGAATAGAATAGACAATATAAATGGTTTTAAAAATATAGTTGAATCAACCTGCTAAAAAAATCTCTTTTGTCCCATAATAACTATGAAGTCTAAATCTTTGGTATTGAAAGGCCCTCCACAATCTGTCTAATCTTTGTCATCTTATTTTCTATTGTTTCCCTAACATGATCCCTCTGCTCCAACTATCATCCCCAGAACACAGATTGATTTTTATTTTTGTTTTGTTTTGGGATTTTTTTAGTTTATTTTTTTATCACTTTTACACTTTTGTTTATACTATTTCTTGTATCTGAAATTCCTTGTGGGTTCATCTTTACCTAGTACAATATTTTTCATCCTCCAATTCCCAGTTTAAATGCCCTGTTTTCTCTATTTTCTTCTACTGGAAGGTATCACTTCTGCTGCCTCCCTAAAAGACTTCCTTTGTGCCATGTATTTATGTCTTATAATTTCTATTTGATTTTTCTACAAGTTCCTTGAGGATGTTGATCTCATCTTATGTGACTTAGAATCCTGTGACGTCTGGGCTAGCTCCCTGGAGGCCTCAGGATCAGACGGCATCAGGATAAGCAAAAGTCCTTGGTCTTTAGGGGGAGAAATGAAGAAATGGATAAAACTGCCACACACTCTCCACTGACCAACCTCCCTTCTCCTCGTCCTCCTCCAAAGTGACTCTGGCTTGCCTTACTCCACCCCCTAATCCCTCCTATAATTATCTGTATACACCAAAAGATCGAGCCATCACAGGATAGTGAGAAGGGCCATTTTTCCAAGCATATGCTAATAGAGTATTGTCCAAAATAGGTAATTAGCCTTAAGTGCTCGTTGTCTGATTCCAGTGCACCTATTCAGAGTTTCAGCCCTTTACAGAATCATACACAGGGCTTCACAGAATGTATTGCCCTCAGTATGTCCCCAAATAAGGAGTATACTGGTGCCAACTCTTAGCAGCTCATGAGAATCAAATGTTAAATTTTCAGTGTATTTACACCTGGGAAATTGGCAAATGCTGCAAATCAGGGATTGCTTTATTTTGTTATTGTTGATTTTCTAGACTTAAGAAAGTGATGGAGAATATGTTACTTAAAATTCAGAATAAACTTAAAAGTATGTCCTATATATAATTTTTTTTTCAGGGACTTGGTTGTTAAAAACATTTTCCAGTATGCCACTAACCAAAATCCATAGTTGAATGAATGAAGCTTAAATATAGCCAAGAATAATTACAGAAAATATCTCTGCAAAGGTAAAGGGAAAAAAAAGACTTGAAAGGAGCTGGTACCTCTGGAAGCTGAATTGGGTGATTAGAAATGTTAAATTTATGCTCAGGATCAGTAGGTATGTAAAGGTATTCTTTGAAGCAATATATAAAACTATTTCAAATGTCATATGAAGAGGCAAAATGCTGAACATCAAATATATGAATGCTGACATTTTCGTCTTTGGTAATATCATCCTGAATACACTTAATACAGATTACACCACTGCAAGGACAAAGTAAAAGATTATAATCATTAGTTTGAGATCAAGGTAGTAATCAAAAAAAATCTAAATATAAAGGATTGATGTGAGATTGGTTTTCTTTGAATGTCAGAAAATGAAAATCCACTGTTAATACATGACTGATATGTTATTTATGTGTAATATATATGTATGTTTGTGTGTACACATAGTCTATGTACCTATATATAGCATCCTTGACTTTTTAGATTTGTAGCTATGCATTAAAGGAAACCAAATTTACAATGATCCATTATATTTATGTATAGATCTTTTTTATTAGTACCTTGAATTTGAACTAATGGTTATTATCTTGATTATAATTTATGTCAATACACACACACACACACACACACACTCACACACACACACACACAATGTGTGAGTGTTCAGACTCCTGATTTCATCACTGTGGGGATCTCCCAGCATGAAAATTCCTACCTCCAGAATATATTAACAACTTGACTATACCTTATAGTCTTAGTAGGTGGTTTGGGACACTGAGAAATTGAGTCATTCATTGTAAACAGCCAGTATACAATATAAGTGAAGATTTTAACTGGGATGAGAGAGAGAAAGAGAGAGAGAGAGAGAGAGAAAGAGAGAGAGAGAGAGAGAGAGAGAGAAGGGAGAGAGGGAGGAAGAGAGAGGGAAATAGAGGGTAAGAGATAGGTGGGGGGGTGATAACTAACATTTACCGGCAAAGATGTCAGAAAACAGAATGACATACTTTCAAACAAAGGGGAGAATGGGGAATTTATCTTTGCTCTAGATTTATGCAACCCCGGTTGCACTGTGAATATTTCATAAGCATTTATTATCATCATTTAGAAAGAGCCTATAATTCCATCTTGAAAAATCCTATTCAGACTATAGCTAACAAAAGCATTACCTAATAAAGGCAGTCATGTGTCAGAATTAGCAGAAACCCCAAGAGATCATTTGGTCCAGGGCCTAGCATGAGATTTTACCTATAGGAAGCACTGAACATTAAAATTTTTGAATTAGTCAAACAAATTATTGCAGAAATTCTATTATTAATAGTAAAAATTACTATTGTTGTTGCTGTTTTGTTAATTATGTTGATTAGTCAGATTTTGTACCCTATTTGGGGTTTTGTTAGCAAAGATACTGGAGTAGTTTACCGTTTCCTTTTCCAACTCACTTTACAGATGAGGAAACTGAGACAAACAAGGGCTAGTGAGTTGACAAGTTCACAGAATTTGTAAGTGTCTGAGGCCAGATTTGAATTCAGGGAATTAAGTCATCCTGACTGCAGGCTTGGCATTCTAATCACCCAGTTGGCCATAAGATCTTAAGACATATTGTTGTTATATAAATGAGCTACTAGTTCATATTTATTTAGCTTTAAGTTTTGTAAAGCACATCCTAACAATTTGATAAGTGATTTTTAAAACTGTCAATAACATGATTACATAAAATTTAAATTATTGTGTATCTGATAGAATCCATATATTTAATGTTGAAAGGGACCAGAAAGGTCATTTTCTCTATTTTTGTACTGGGGAGAGCACTGCATTTGAAACCAAAGATCTGTAAGTCAAATCACAGATCTGCTGCTGACTGACCATGAGATCTTGGATGAGGCACTTAACTTACCTTAGTTTCCTCAAACTCAAAATTAAAGAGTTGAACTAGATAACCCACATCCTGAAATCAATGAGCCTATGACAATATTTGAAGTAACTTCTATTTTGTCCCTGAGAGATTAGCCGCCCTAGAAGTAGCCACATGTTGTTTTCGCATGGCCTCTGTTTCTTTCAGATAGAGAGACGTTCTGTTCCCCATGCCATCCTCTCAGTACCAAATGAGAGAACTCTTTGAGTTGCTTGCTTTGAGGGGAGGATTTTGGGATGATGGCAGACTAGGTTGATAAATTTCAAATTCTCCCAATGTCCCCCACAAATAGAACACATTTGTGTCTCAGGGTGAATATAGACTGGAGAAAAATCAAGAAGATTTGGGGCAGAACAGGGGTCCTCTGGATACAACCTGAGAAGATCTGAAGAAAAACTAGGGGCCAGGGATTAACATCTCTGAAGTGCAAACTCCTCTAGACTACATCTCCAGAAACACCAAGTGGGGAGCCCTGGGGCTAGCTGGGTGTGGCTGGAGCTTCTACAGGAACCATTGAGACTTTGGCCTCCTGCACTGTTTGTGGAGTGAGGAAGACTCAGTAATGCCTGAGAAACTGAGGCAAGAGAGAGATTAGAGAGTTTTTAATATTTTATTTGGATTTTTGAGAGGGAGAGATTGTGCTGGGAGCATGATGCCCCCAGGGCTGATGTCCAAAGCATCCAGCAGAGAATGTGAGTTCTCAATGACATATTTATACAAAGTAGCTAAACAAAGGCAGGGGGTTGGAGTCCAAACTCTGGTGAGCAGGAATCTCCAGGCAAGAACCATCAATCCTGTTCTGATAGATTGGGGGCAGTGGGGTAGGACCATAAATTCTAACTAACTAGAGTTAAAAGAGATGTCCAGCTTAGAGCCAGGAAGTCTGGACTCTCCCTTACCTTGAGTTTACACATTGATAATTTATAACTTTAGAATAAGTAGCCCTGAGTTATATCAGTCTTAATGAGCCAGAGGGGGAGGTTGCAACTAAAGGGATTGAGGCAGAACAATTAGGGAAACTGAATCAGAAAAATTTAGGGAAACTGAGTCAAAACAATTTAGGGAAACTGAGTCAGGACAATAAAACGAAACTGTGTCACAACACTGAAAGGCATTGGAGGAAATACTAAATTAAATAAATAAATAAAAGCCATCCAAGAAAAACAAGATTAGAAAGATTATGAAAAAAAAAATAAACAACTAGAAAAGGAGATATAGAGTCTCAAAGCTGAAAATAACTCTGAAAATTAGATTTGAGCAAGGAGAAGCCAGTGAAGCTATGAGAAATATACAAGACATTGTATGTAATAAATAACAAAACAGATTATAAAGAATAAAAAAATGCAACAGAATGTGAAACATCTTAAGAAAAATGGCAGATCTGGAGAACAGATCAAGAAAAGAAAATGTAAGAATAATTGGACTGCCTGAAAGTTGTGACCAAAAAAAAGGACCTTGACACAATAATACAAGAAATAATCCAAGAAAAATATCCTGGAGTGATAGACCATGAGAGGAAAATAGAAATAAGAAAAAAAAATCCACCAATCACCAACTCAAATGAAATCCTTTGTGGAAAACACATAGGAACATTTTTGCCAAATTTCAAAATTCACCAATCAAAGAGAAAATTTTTCAAGAAACAAGAAAAAAACAATTCATATATGCTGGAGCTACAATTAGATTTGTACAGAACTTATCAGCTGCTAGAATAAAAGACTGCAGGTTCTGGAATCATATCTACTAACAATCAAAAGAACTAGGCCTGTGGCCAAAAATATCATATCCAGCAAAATTATCTATAATATTGAACAAGATATGATGGTATACTTGGAGAACCCCAGAGATTCTACTAAAAAGCTATTAGAAATAATTTACAACTTTAGCAAAGTTGCAGGATACAAAATAAATCCCCATAAATCCTCAGCATTTTTATACATCACCAACAAAATCCAACAGCAAGAGATACAAAGAGAAATTTCATTCAAAATAACTGTTGACAGCATAAAATATTTGGGAATCTATCTACCAAAGGAAAGTCAGGTATTATATGAGCAAAATTACAAAAAACTTTTCACACAAATAAAGTCAGACTTAAATAATTGGAAAAATATTAAGTGCTCTTGGATAGGCTGATCGAATATAATAAAGATGACAATACTCCCTAAACTAATCTATTTATTGAGTGCTATACCAATCAGACTTCCAAGAAAATATTTTAATGATCTAGAAAAAATAACAACAAAATTCATATGGAAGAACAAAAGATCGAGAATCTCAAGGGAATTAATAAAAAAAAATCAAATGAAGATGGCCTAGCTGTACCTGATCTAAAATTATATTATAAAGCAGCAGTCACCAAAACCATTTGGTATTGGCTAAGAAATAGATTAGTTGATCAATGGAATAGGTTAGGTTCACGAGACAAAATAATCAACTATATAAATCTAGTGTTTGACAAACCCAAAGATCCTAACTTTTGGGATAAGAATTCATTATTTGACAAAAACTGCTGGGATAACTGGAAATTAGTATGGCAGAAATTAGGCATGGACCTTAACACCATATATCAAGATAAGATCAAAATGGGTCCATGATTTAGGCATAAAGAACGAGATTATAAATAAATTAGAGGAACATAGGATAGTTTATCTCTCAGACTTGTAGAGGAGGAAGAAATTTGTGACCAAAGATGAACTAGAGACCATTATTGATCACAAAATAGAAAATTTTGATTACATCAAATTAAAAAGTCTTTGTACAAACAAAACTAATGCAAATAAGATTAGAAGGGAAGCAACAAACTGGGAAAACATCTTCACAGTTAAAGGTTCTGATAAAGGCCTCATTTCCAAAACATATAGAGAATTGACTCTAATTTATAAGAAATCAAGTCATTCTCCAATTGATAAATGGTCAGACAATTTTCAGATGATGAAATTGAAACTATTTCCACTCATCTGAAAGAGTGTTCCAAATCAAAATTGATCAGAGAAATGCAAATTAAGACAACTCTTAGATACCACTACACACCTGTCAGATTGACTCAGATGATAGGAAAAAATAATGATGAATGTTGGAGGGGATGCGGGAAAACTGGGACACTGATGCATTGTGGGTGGAGTTGTGAATGAATCCAACCATTCTGGAGAGCAATCTGGAATTATGCCCAAAAAGTTATCAAACTCTGCATACCCTTTGATCCAGCAATCTACTACTGGGCTTATACCCCAAAGAGATACTAAAGAAGGGAAAGAGACCTGTATGTGCCAAAATGTTTTTGGCAGCCCTGTTTGTAGTGGCTAGAAGGTGGAAAATGAATGGATACCCATCAATTGGAGAATGGTTGAATAAACTGTGGTATATGAATGTTATGGAAAATTATTGTTCTATAAGAAATGACCAGCAGGATGAATACAGAGAGGCTTGGAGAGACTTACATGAAATGATGCTGAGTGAAATGAGCAGAACCAGGAGATCATTATATACCTCAACAATGATACTGTATGAGGATGTATTCTGATGGAAGTGGATTTTTTCGACAAAGAGAAGATCTAACTCAGTTTCAATTGACCAATGATGGACAGAAGCAGCTACACCCAAAGAAAGAACACTGGGAAATGAATGTAAACTGTTTGCATTTTTTTCTTCTCGGGTTATTTTTACCTTCTGAATCCAATTCTCCCTGTGCAACAAGAAAACTGTTCGGTTCTGCATACATATATTGTATATAGGATATACTGTGACATATTTAACATGTATAGGACTTCTTGCCATCTGGGGAGGGGGTGGATGAAGGGAGAGAAAAAATCGGAACAGAGGTGAATGCAAGGGATAATGCTGTAAAAAAATTATCCTGGCATGGATTCTGTCAATAAAAAGTTATTTAAAAAATATTGAACACGAAAAAAATGGATATTTGATGAACTTGAAGATTTTCAGGACTTTCTATCAACCCAACCCAAATTTAATAGAAAATTTAACATATAAGAGTTAATAACTAAGATCAGTTTCCAAGGAACTCAACATAAACAAATTGTTTATGTTTTGTTTTTTACATAGAAATGTATACCATATGTTTAAGATTGACACCATCAATAAGGCAGTTCAAAAGAAAGATTAGGGCAGAGTTAAGGTCAAAAATGGCATTTATGTCATACAAATGAAGTGTAGAGCAAGTATAGACACAGAGACATTAAAATGGGAAAGAGGGCTCGTAGTTCTGAAAACAGACTCACAATTTGGAATGCTTTAAATAGGCAACACTACATATAGCACCCTCAAAAATCTATAAAGAAATAAAAGGGGAAGGATAGGCTGACTGGGAAGCAAAGAGTGAGGAAAGAAGACAAGGGAAGGATTCATAGTAATAGCGAGGTAAGTTAGAAACAGAATTAAAGCAAAAGATTAGCAGGGTCAGGAAAGATATGTGTGTGTGTGTATGTTTGAGGGTGTGTGTGTGTATGTGTTTTTTTGTGTGTATGTCTATATATGTATATATAAATATATCCTTTCTTAACTATAATCTGCTTGGGGGAGATGAAAGGGGAAAAAGAATAAAGTAAAAAAGGTGAGCATCAGAGAACAAAGAACATTTTACAAGGACATAACAAAAAGATGGACACTCATGAATATAATTTCTTCTACATACATATATATATACTTTCTTGAACTGGTATTTGTTATATATATTTGAATCCTCTCTGATGTACCTGCTGAGTACATGGCAATGTTCTCTTTTGTTTCATTTTGTTTTGTATTCCTTTTCTGTTTTTCTTCTTTCTTATTCTGTTTCTTTAAATAAAATACATTTGAAAATAAATAAATAAAACACAGACATTTAACAAAAAAAGAATTTCTACCTATGGTTGTGGATTTCCTAATTTTTCTTCTTATGGATTTTCTCCTTTTTCAAATAAAGAATCTAAGGTCAGAAAGATTGTGATTTATCCCACATCATGTAGACAGTAAGAAGAAAGGAGAAAGCCAAAATATAAATTTAAGTCCCCTAACACCAAATTTAGCTTTCATTTACAAAATAATCAAGTGATTGCATGTTTGCTTCCTTTAAAACACATCAGAAATTGGTGATCGATTTTAGGCTGACAAAAGGAAAGCTTAACCAAAAATATATGCTCTTGGTGAGAGGGTCCCACCTACTTCCTGCCTCCCACTTTTCAAACCAAGAAAGCCTTTCTAATAATTGCTTAAATAATAAATACAAGGAGATTTGGAATTATCATTAAATGAGGTAGACAAGCAATTACTGGAGTACCAAGTACAATGCTATAGCAAAAACAGTATATAAACATGTCAAAATAGTAGCATTAAAAAGGCCTATAAAGTGTAACTTCACGACCAAGAAAAAAATAAAAGCTCTTTGGGGGAGCTCTGCTTTCAGAAAGTTAAAAGCCATCTATAAATGTAAGGGTTTTTTTTTTTACAGGATGACTAATATAATAATGATAATAACAGCTGACGTTTATATGGCACTTTATATTTTTACAATGCACTTTATAGACAATTTCTCATTTGATCTTCAGGATAAAGCAGATAGTATAGGTATACATATTCCATTTTAAAGGTGAAGATACCCAGAGAGGTACATGACATGTTCAAGGTCACACATTAAGTGGTTTGAATCTAAATCTTCTAACTCCAAAGTTCTTTGACTTTAGTATTGCAGCTTTAAGAACAGGAAAGACAATACAATCACTTAGTCAGCCAGTAAATCAACAAGCATTTATTAAGCATATACTATGTGCCTGAGACTGTGTTGACTGCCACAAATATAAAGAAAGATAAATAATGGTTGTTGGAAAAATTTTATTCCAAGTCTCTGTACACAGGGCTTTAGTGGGGAAATAAAAAGCTGGGAAATTTGGCTCTTTCACTTTTTTTAAAAATTAAAATCAATCTTTTTTTGCTTATATTTTAAGTTTCAAATTGTCTTCCTCTCCTTATGCTGAACTAGAGAAGGCCACCATTTAACACAAATGTAGATATATACAGAGACATATATATGCAAATATATAGTGTATATACATTTAAATATATTGTATATGTATATTCATATATACATTATATACGTGTAAACATATACATATGACATGTGTGTACATATATAAACACAAAATCACACTATCCATACTTCTATTTATTAATTCTTTCTCTGGAAGTGGATAGAATCTTGTTTCATAGTTCCTTTGTGGTTGATTTGAATATTTATAATACTCAGAATAGCCTAGTCATTCAATTGTTCTTAGAACAACGTTGTTGCTGTACACCATATTTTCTTAGTTCTGTTCTTTTCACTTTTCATTATTTCAGGCAAGTCTTTCCATGCTTTCTAAAATCAACCTGCTCATCATTTCTTCCAGCACAATAGTATTCCATCATGACTATCACTTACTTTCAAGGGGTATTGGCCCAAGGCAAAACGGTGAATCACACATTTTGCCTTCTATATCTGCCATCTATATAGTTTCTAATCTCCTCCTAAAGTGAAAATTGCTAGCAGGGCCAGTTTGGATGTAGGAAGACATATAGAAAACAGGGCCCCTCTAGTATTCCTCATATCACAGGAAGGAGATGGCTTTCTACTCTCCCTTTTCCAGAAGTCTAAGTCTGCAGCAAATATTTCTGTTACTCCCTTTTCCTGCAAGAAAAGCTTCTCTATTAACCCTTACTCCCTTCCCAAGGAATATGAGATGTCCTAAAGAGACAACTTTACTAACCTAAAAATAAAAATCTAAGTATACAAAGTAAAAATGAATGTTGGCTAAATATTAGTTATGACAGAAAACTTATTTAATGTAAAACTGTCACTGCGTTTAATAGACATATTTCTTTGGTCAGGTTTTGTCCGTGGATGTCTGCCTATACCATGGATTTGCCTTTTGTGGAGCTATTTAGTCACCTTATTAATATTACTTATTAATAATAAATGTTAATATTCTTAAGTATTTCTATGCCTTGGATTATTGCTGTAAGACTCAATAAGTCTTCTCTTTTTGTTCTTTATTCTTTCTTTCGGTAATCTCATCTACTTTCCTGGAATTACTTTTGATCTCTATATAAGCGATGTGGGGAAGGGGCAAGGATGGAGTGATTAGGGAATCACCCAGTGATTAGGGAGTTGGTCTCAAAGCCAAGGAAACTTTGCTTTAAGTCCAGTCTCTGGCACATATTGACTATGTAACCTAGACAAGTCACATAACTTCTCACTGTTCTACATAATTTTCAAAGATGATAACCTATAGATTAGCTGCCCACCTGCATGGGGACAGTGAATTTTCTTAAGGGAGTTCCCCATACCAATGAAATTGCAATTCTCATTCCTATAGACATGTGTATGTATATGTATGTGCACATAATAGCTAACATTTATATAGTGCTTTAAGGTTTGCAAAGCACTTTATAGACATTCTCAAAACTCTGAGATATACATATATATGTATACAAATGTACAGATATAAACAGTATACATATAGAGGTATATACACACATATAGGTACATATATATGTATACAAATGTACAACTATAAACAGTATACATATAGAGATATATACACATATAGGTACATATATATTCATATAGATGCAATATATATATATATATATATATATATGCACATAGAGACATATTGAATGTTGAATGTATATATATGAACACCAATCTCTCCCAAGAACTCCTCCTGTCCCACATTTCCAACTACATACTGAAAATCATCCCTCAGATATCCTGCTGGCAGTTCAAATATATATCTGCAACTATCTCTTCCCCCCACTCCCCTCCCAAATTTGTTCCTCCCCTCAGCTTCCACATTTCTGTTGATGGCACCACCATCTGCTTAGACGTCTAAGCTCAAAATGTCAAAGGCACATTTGACTTTTTCCTTTCCCCTATTTCTCATATTCAATTAATTGCCAAGTCCTATTGATTCTTACTCCAAAATATCACACACAACCTTTCAGTTCTAGTCACACTATCACTAAATTATTTCTGATATTCATCTTTGCTCATTGAAACTGTTGTTAAGAGACTCCTAACTTCTTCCTCCAGTCTCCAAACCTACACACAGCTGCCAAAATAATCTTCATAAAATACAGGTCTGTCCATGTTATATGATCAAAGACCCTCAGCAGCTCCCCATGGTCTGTAGGATAAACTAGAAATGCCTTAGTTTGGCATGTAAGGCCCTCTACAATCTGTTTCCAACAAACGTAAGCCTTATTAGCTGTCTTCAAGTATTTGCAGGCCTGTCTTGGAGAAAAGGAATTACACTTATTTTTTCCTACTTACCCCCAGAGAGAAGAACTAGAAGCAAAAGCTAGAAATTACAAAGAGTTAGATTTAGGGCTTAATAAAAAGAAAAATGTTCTAGCAATTAGTAGTAGTTAGTTTATTTCTTTCTCACTGGAGATTTTTGAGAAAAGATTAGATAACTATTTCTCAGTCATTTTCCAGTTGTGTCTTTATGACCTCATTTTGGGATTTTCTTGGCAAAGATGCTGAATTGGTTTGCCATTTTCTTCTCCAGATCATTTTACAGATGAAGAAACTGAGGCAAGCAGGATTAATGACTTTGCCAGGATCACATAGCTTTGAACTAACAAAGATGAATTTTTTTCATTCTAGGACTATGTCGTGCTAAAGAGAGAAAAATAACCAGCATTTATAGAAACACTTCAAGATTTGCAATTATCTTATTTTATCCTCATAACAATACTGGAAGGTAGGTATCTGCATATTACAGATGAGGAAACTAAGGCAGACAGAAATTAAGTGACTTGTCTAGGATCACACAGCTAGAAAGGATCTAGTTCCACATCTAGGACTCTCTCTAGATAGAGTGGATGTTCTCTGAGTTCCCATCCAGCTCTGCTATTTTGTAATTTCATATGCACTCTGCATTCATGCACTTTGTTCCAGACAGACTGTACCACCAGCTGGTCCCCAATTTGTCTAGTATTCTCCCACATCAGTGAATTACCAGAGGCCATCCTCCAGGCCTAAAATGCATTCTTTCCTCCAAGGATCATAAAATTATAGCATTTAGAAGGGATTTTAGATCATCATCAACACCATAGCTAGCATTTATATAGCACTTTACGATTTGCAAAGCACTTTATATCTGTCATCTCATTTAATCTTCACAACAGCCCTTAGGAAGTTTTTTATTAACCCCCTTTTACAGAAAAGGAAGCTAAGGCTGAAAAGTAGTTAAATGGGTTGCTTAGAGTCTAAGGCAGGATTTGATCTCACATCTTCAACACTCTTATTTTACAGAAATCAAAGGTTAAAGGGCTTTGACTTGACAAGGTCGCACAAGTGGCAATTAACAGAATAGGGATTCAAAAACTAAATCTTTTGATTTCAGACAAGATTCCATTTTTATCACATTATGTTGCCCCTTCATCTCTGTCTGTTTGAGGCATTTTGGCAGAGAGAATCAGCATTGGATTTGGAACCCACGTTCAGGTGCCAATTCTGTCACTTGCTACCTATGTGACCTTGAATAAGTTATTGAAACTCGCTGGGACTGGGCTCCCTCACCTGCAAAATGAGGATTTTGGATTCAATGATATGTAAAGTCCTGGGTCCTTTCCTAGCCTCCCTCCCCTTGGCAATTGTCTGCTGGCTTTCCTTATGGTTGAAAGATGCCCCAGTATAAGAAGTACTAAAGAAACAGCTCTGAGCATTTGTCTCTGTCTTATTCTATCTCTAGCTTATTCTAAACTGACTATTTCCTGTCCACTTAGTGTGTGATCAAGAAAAGCATTGTAATTAACTGTTAAACAAGAGTGCATACAAAAGGCTCTACTGGGAAAAAACCAAAAAACTGGAACTCTCTTTTCTGGTGGTGATTGAGAGAAGAAATGCTGTAACCTACTTCCAGGTAAGGAAAGAGGCTTGATCCCTTACCTTCCCAGCTGGATTGCCATGTGCCTACGAACAATGGCCCTGCCATTTCTTCTGCCTTGTTATGTTCCTTCTTCGTGGCTCTTAGGTTAAAGAGTAGGAGACAGATGAAAGATTAGGAGAAGGAGTAGCTTTGTGAGGGCTGAAAAGCCAGAAAAGAAAGCAGTTTCTCAGGAGTCATGCCCAGGTGAGGACATGACCCAGAGCAGCAGTGGATCAACCCAGCAGTCACTAATACTCTCTGTCCTCCAAGCAAGGGAGAAGCAACTCTATCAGCTGAGCCTTAACTAGGAGTGAACTTTACGGTGGAAGAAATGTTTGTAATAGTCACTCTAAACTTGATCCCATTCTCCCTATAGACCAAAGTGATAAACAGAATATATCCTCTCTTCAGGGGGAAAGGAAATTTATTTCTACTTCTTTTCTTGCTATACCTTCTTGATAAATGTGGCGTTGTAAAAACTTAGTGATATTTATTGATTATCACTAATATCAAAGAGATATCAATAGATGCAATGATAGTGAAGAATTGATCACTGGTGATGGAATTAGAAGGAACATACCAGTTGGTCAAATATATTGGAAGAATTAAATTAAATTTTAAAGGCACCCTAAGAACTTTGGGAGATCCAAACTAGGGACCCAAACTTTTAGTACATGGGTGGGCTGGGGGAGTATATCCAAAGTATAGACAAGTTCATAACCACCTGTGGAGGGGTGAATTTCTTCTCAAAGTCCAATCAAGGTCATGAGAACCCAGGTGTCCAGCCCTATGAGAATAGAGCAAGTTAGTCATGGGTAAGTGTAACTATCTCCTCTCTTTCTTTTTCCCCTCCTTTGACCTTGAACTTCTTACAATGCTCAAAGATCTCAAAGCAGAGATTAGAACTATGAGTAGGCATCTTTATTTTCCCAACAATCATTTCCCATCAACCCAAGAGTAAAGGTAAGGTGGGGTGGGATGATGTTTGTGTAGTAGATGAAAAATATATTTTCAAATACAAATTAGATGAGGAATCTTTCTGTACAAAAGGGAAAAACTGGGAAACCTCCTTTTTGTTGCAACTTCCCACTTTTTACCTGCCTCCACCTCAAGAAAATGTGACACATGGGTGTTCCCTGTCTTTTTAGCTTTTTCTTTCTTATGGATACTGCAGCATTTGCAGCCAAATTTTAGAATTAAAGTAGGTGGGAAAATCCAATCAACTCTTCCTTGAATTATAAGAGGAAAATTCTATGTACCCAAATATATAGTATGAATTTAAATCCCTTTCAGTTCTAGAGCTATGATGCTAAATATCATTGCTCCATCCCAGGTCTGATTCCCTCAATTAGCACACAGTAGGGGTTTAATAAATGTTATGTTGATTGAATTAAATTTAATTCAACAAAACATTAAGTGTCTCCTATAGGGGAATATAAAGACAAACACCAAATAGGCTCTCTTTTCAAAGAGTTAACATTGAACTTGGTCCAGAGAATAGTAAATATAAAGCAATTTCAAGAAGGAGAAAGTGGTAAAATGAAGTCTTCTCTGGTTCTCTAGCTAAAATGTTTTTTTCCTCCGCTAACTTCTATTATCATTTTGTCTACAATTCATTTATGCCAATCACATTCTACCTTGTATTATACTTTATTTGTGTTCATGTTGCATTCGCCTCAACAGTTGCCAACTCTACCACCCTCATTTAGATTACAAGTTCGTTGATGACAGGAATTGTCATGTCATTGCCCTGTTTGCATTGCCAATGTCTAGCCTAGTGCCTTTTTTTTTTTTTTGCACATAATACTCTCTCTTAATATATGTTGAATTGCATTGAAATTATTTATAAATGTTAAACCTATATGTGTTATATGGAGTTCTTGTATTTGCTGATGTATCTTACCATATCTATTAATATTCATTGTGAATAGAAAACTTGTTCTTAAAATGCCACCATGGTATTTTATTCTTCACTACTCAGTTATTTACAAACTTAATATTCAATATAATTATCAGTTAGACATTGGCAATTTTCCCTATTATTTGTAATTTTCCATGATAGCAATAGAAGCACACTGTATAGTTTTGGATATTAATCCTGAAGCATGAGTAGCATTTCTACCCTGTCCTCATTCTGAATTTTGGTTTCTAGTCCAAGGAAGTATATCAGAAGATATTAAATACAATTATTAAATACCTTCATTAATCATATAGTTTAAATATTATCATTATCACAGTGACTAGAAATATTTGGAAAGCGATTTAAATGTGACTATGATTTTTGAAGGCATGAAGAGCTTATTCATTTTCTTGTCAGAAGCAACACAGAGCTTAGTAAAAATTATAGCAGAATACTATTATATATCCCAAATCAGGAAAATTATACTGGTCAAATACTCATTTATCCAAATGCTTGAACTTGACACACTGTTCTCCCAACCTGAAGCAGATTGGAATGGAAAGGAGATGACTTTGGGATGTCTTTGTCAATCCTTTATGTTTTGTGAAGCTTCTTTATTTGCCTGTGCTTGGTCTGCTCCAATTTTTCTAAAGTAATTTCTATAGAAACCCAAGACTCTTTCCCCATGACCTTGGACAAATTTGCTTCAACTCTCTACATTTCAATTTCTCTGTCTGAAATATAGGCATCCTCTCAAAAGAATATAGGCAAGATTGAGGTCAGATTGTATAAAAAGTGGCTTTATTTCCCTGGATGCTAGATAATATAAGATATAAATTAGTAGCAGTGGCTGTGTGGCCACAAGTGTCCTAGATCAGGAGTCAAGAGATCTGGGTTCTAGTTTCAACTTTACCAATTAGTGCAAGAGTGACCTTAAAGAAATATACCATTTAAATCTCTTGGGCTTCATTTTCTTTATGCATAAAATTAAATGGGCTGGATCAGATGATTTCTAAAATTCCATCTGCCTCTAATATTTTATGAGTCTCTATTTAAGTTGTTACTTTATCTTAACCATAGTGAAAAAAAGTTAGTAATAGTTGCAGATTATTGAAGTAAATAGTTTGAAATATATAGTCTATTTTAGATTCTGGGAATTTTATTATTTTATCTGTTCCATATCCTCATTAAATAATTAATAAAGTGAAAATATTATAGACTTATTTTACCTATTATCCTAAGGTCTTTGGTAGAAATATGATAAAATGGCAAGGGATCATTATTATTCATAGCATTTTAGATTTATCAGAGGTGAATTGGATACTTTTAAGTTTCATCACAATAATAATGCTTAGGATGAACAGTTTCCTTCAGGAACACAAATACTTAGAGACCCGATCACATTAACCCCCACAGCAGTCCTAAGAGCTAGAAAGGGAGGAAAAGGAAAGGAAAGGGAATATTAATTATTACTGTGGAACAGATGGAGATCCTAAGGCACAGAAAAATGTCATAATTTATCTAAGATAACAGAGCAAGTTAGTGACAGGTTTGAATAAAACTAAGAATCTCTGCCTATGAATGAACCCAACTATCCAATCATTTTTTTAAAAAAGAATTTGGTGAATTTCAGAGGGGAAAAGAGCAGTTAAATCAACAACCCAGGTAACACTCATCCATGAGCCTCCAGAAATCAAAACCAGGTTCTAGATATAGTATGAAACAGAATCTTCTCTGAACCATAGCTTATGAACCTTTGCCAGTATATTTACTTTTATTAGTCAGAGGATGCTTTTAATTAAAAAGGGCATATAATGAAAATAGCATAGTAATAAAAATATTATCTCTCCATAAATCTTGAGCTCTCTCTTCCATGGATTGACAAAATGAGCATGAATATGGGTCAGGAGTAGAACATCTACATATAGCTAATATACAAAGGAATACCTTGTGCTTCTGACACTATAGACCTGATATTTTCTGAGATTGTCATCAAACAACTTTCTGTTAAGTCTACTCCAAATATGTGGAGATATTGTTTGCTTCCCAAAGGTTGACACAGTTGGTTTTCAAGTTCAAGCAAACTTCTGGGTTTTTAGCTACTTTTGTCACTGGGATGTACTTGGGTTTCCGGCTCTATCACTCAAGACTGTAAAACTCTCCCACTGTCCCACTGTTTATAGTGAATGACACATAGCCAAACTAATATCATGTCTATTTTAAAAACTCTTTCTTAAGCTACTTTTCTTCTAGTCTCCTCTCAGTCCTCTCATCTCACTTGTGATCAAAGAATCTCCTCTCATCAGGCAGATATGATCAATATTCCCAGGGTCCTATTTTCTCCAATGGACACAAAGTTGAATAATGCTATGGTGAAAAAACTAATTTTAACCTTTTTGATCATGCTTCTCTGTTCTATGCAAATGACAAGGGCTGAGCTGATTGGAAAAAACAAAAAAATGGCTAGTGACCTTTGTCCTCCTTCCCCAAGTAACAAATCACTGCCTGGTTTCTTTCTAGTCTGTCTGCATAAATAAATTTTAAACAACTGTTCAAGTCAAGGGTCAGGATTATCGTGACAGGTAATTATTTTTTTCACATCTATTGAAGTAGAACGAAACAAGGCATATGCCATCATAATTCAGGAAACAAATTAATATATGTGGATATATTCATAATTAGTTTGTGCATATTACACAGAATATACTACACACACATACACAGATAACATTCCTTTCTTGTGATGTTATGATTGTGTCGGTGTTCATTTACTTAGAGCCTGGCTTCTTCCCCAGGACTACTTGCCTACATTGAGGGGTTAGCAGAGTTTTTTGGGGTTTTTTTTTTCCTCTACTACCATCAGCTTATGTTTTCATTTGTGGTGTTCTTCTCATTGTTAGGGGCCAGTTGACTGACACCCTAATTATAGCTGCTTCACATTAATTAGCTTTTATAAATGGATATTTACTTCAAATATCTACCAAAAAAGATGCACAAACAACTTATCTCAATTCCCACATGGGGTAAAATTCTAGTGTAAAAGTGGTATCTCTGGTAAACCTTGCATTGGGCTGGGGAATTGAAAGTCACTTCCAAAGATTTTCCCTTATTCCTTTGGCTATCAGAGCTACAATGATTGCAAAAATCAGCTTGGACTTTGACTCCTGGACTCCTACAACCCACTCTCTTAACCTTCCAAACCGTCTAAGATTAGAGACTCCAATTTCTCACCAAAAACAGAAAATAAAAAACAAAAATGTCAAAATCTGACTTCCTTTTCTTGGATCTATTTAGCAGAGAAAGCATGGTTTTTCACCAGAAGATACTTTGAGCCAAAGAATCACCAAGATCCCCCAAGAGCAAATGAGGCAAAAGGAGGAAGTAGTTGAAGCTGAGAGGTCTTTTTGAATGACAATCACAAAGCATCCTCTGCATCAAGTGGTTAGCTAACCAAAACCAGAATCTAAGTTAGTTACAGAATCTAATGCACTTTCCCCGCTACATCACTGTGGCATTATAGTATTGTTAGAAACAAGCCTCCTCACCTTCCATGTAGAGAAACACTGTCCTAGGTGATCTGTACATTAGACACCAGGAAAGGGGATTAGTTTACTCTGGCTATTAATCAGCAACTCTCCTGTTTTAAAAAGTTTTTTTTTTTTTAATCTTTCACTTTCAGCTAAAGAAGAAGACAAGCATTTGCATGATTTTTGGTGATCCAACACTTACATTGCCTCTACCTATTTGCATTTTTTTTTTCTGGTGCTGTATCGTGGTTATCAGGAAAAATGGTAATTATGCATTGTTCTATTGGCTCATTGCATCAGACCATCTCCCAAATGGAAGTAAGCAGCAAAATATTCACCAGGGTCAGAAAGACTTATCAAAAACACTGCAGTTGCCCTGACCTCCATTTTCCATGTCAAACGGCATTACTATGGTATCTAGTCGACCTGCTGAGCCAGATAAGAAGTGATAGCCAAGAAAATAGGATCCTGGGTTCTGATGGTAATTATATAAACCTTGTACAAATAAAGCATCTGAAATAATGGACAAGATAGAACTGATTTTGGAGAAATAAGCTGTGACAAGTCAACAGACCAGATGATCTGAAAGAGGGAACATTTCACCAGAGAAAAGGACAAAAGGCAGAACATCAAGAGGGTAGCCAGGTAAAAACAGACAGACCCAAGAGCAGAATCTGAATAGGAGGCAGACAAAGGAAGAAGCCAAGGAGAAGCAATATCAATGACAAGACAAAATGATTAAAGAAATGGGAAGAAACCAGTTGATGACAATTACACAAACTCTCTTTGGAGTAGCAGTCTGCTCATTAATATCATATACGTCTCCCTATTTCTGTTCCTTCAAGAGGAAGTAGCTTCAAATGACAGAACCCACCAAGTAGTACATGTGAAATCAAGAAGAGCTAAATTTGCATCTTGGCCCAGAAATCAGCCTTGAGACCCTAGGCAGGTCATTTACCCCATCTTAAATCTATTTCTTCAACCAAATTAGGATAATAGCATCTACTCATAGGGTTATGAAGATCAAATGAAACAATACACATAAAGTACTTAGCAGACTTTGAAGTCTACATAAATGTTAGCAATTATTATTATAATTTCATTATATTAGAATATATTTCATAAGTATGATAAATAATATTTATTATAGCATTAATTATGACATATATTCATATATATATATATATATATAATTAATTATGGCTTTGGATCTTGTCTTGCACTTTCCATTGATTGCCTGCTCAAGACCTTTTGCTTTTAGTTTCTGTCCATCTTACAGAATTCTATGTGGCACAGTGGCTAGAGTAGATGGGGCGGGAGTCAGGAAAACCTAAGTTCAACCCCTATCTCAGATACTTACTTGTGATCCAGGGCAAGACAATTAACCTCTGTTTGTCTCAGGGACCTCAAATGTAAATGAATATAATATTAGCAGAGTTGCTGTGAAGATTAAAAGAGAAAATAATTGTAAACTAATCAGCACCATTTTTGGCATATTTTTTGCCATGATTCAATTGTTTTCAGTCTTATCTGACCTTAAGCGACCTTATTAAGGTTTTTTTGTTTGTTTGTTTGTTTGTTTGTTTTTGTGGGCAAAGATATGGGAGTGATTTGTCATTTCCTCTTCCACCTCATTTTACAGATGAGGAAACTGAGGCAAGCAGTGCTAAGAGACAAACTAGTATCTGTGGCTAGATTTGAACTCAGGAAGATGAGATTTCCAGACTCTAGGTCCCGTGCACTATGCACTATGGTGCTACTTAGCTATAAATACTATATAAATTTAGTTATTGTTGTGTATGTAGATTGTTACTACAAATAATGTGGGGTTTGACTAAAATCTGAGAGAAACCTAAATTTAAAGAGTTCAAATGTTGAATGAATAGTGAGTTGGTCGCAGAGCTAGGAAGATCTAGATTCAAAAACATATTGGCTATTTGGCAAGTTACTTAATATCTCATACTCTAAAGACCCCCATCTTACAGAGAAAGTGCTAACTTGCTTGGCAAAAGATGTTTCCTTATCTAGGAGTTCTCCATATCAATAAAATCTTAGCTCTGGTATTTGTCTCCTATCAAATATAATATATAGCTCACTGGCTGATGAACTCCACTTATATAAACCATTTACAGTGACTATTAGAATTATAGCATGCTTGGATCAGAGGTGAGATGTGTCTTCTCACTTTAAAGTCCAACATAAGATTTAAGCATTTTCAGATAGCAATATTTGTCTTCTATTACAAAAACCTGAAAAAAAAACCCACTCTAAAACGACATTTGTTTCTACTTTCAGAATGTGAAATCTATAATGTTAAAGTGACTGCCAACCTTGCTCCAGTCTAAAGAACAAAGCTTGCAGATGTCCTGTCCAATTGGTTATGGAACAGGATAATTTGTTTGAAAGGTAGAGAGAGTTAATTGATAAAAGTCAATACTACTTTTCGGTGTGGCCTGTTTGAGATTGTCATCTCCTTAAAGAAAGGAACACTGTCAATTCAGTTATAACAATCACCTCTAGAAAAGTTCAATAGGTCCTTATTGTACACTGAATACTTTGCTAGACCTGGAAGAAGAAACAAAGTTCAGATAAGATACAGTCCTTGATTTTTGGAATTAATAGTCTAATAGGGAAATATAATACATAGATACCTGTGAAATATGACATGTAATAGAGAAGAGATATAGCATCAGCATCTCACCTTATGTGTGAGTCCCCTTGGAAACTACAAGTTCAGTGTACACAGCATCTACTAAAATCATGACAGCTTGAGTTCCCCCCAACTTTTTCTTTGCCAGATTTGAACCCCAACAAAAGACACTTGGTTAAATAATTTAGTAAAAGACATGACAAGGAGAATTATCTCCATCATCAGAGAGATGCCTCTTCATACCATGGACGAGAGACCGAGGCAGGTTGTAAGCAGTTGAACCAAATAAATCTTCTGTATCCCTCAAAGCAGTGAGGAACTAGCACAGTCATTCAGGGAGATGGAAGGAAACCTTTCTGATTTTAGAGTACCTTGGGAATCTCAGGACCAAAGTACTTTCTGTAAAGAAAGCATATCTAAGGAGAAGGTCTCCTAGAGACCCAGCCCAAATCAATATTTCACTGCCCTTCTATCCCATTTACTTCTGACACCTGCATAGTCTCTGCAGAATTTGGTCATAATGGCCATAATCTTTTCCTTCTGGTCTCTTCTTCCCAACTCTTTCAAAAACATCATCTGTAGATATCCTCAAACTATATGCTTATGCAAGGACCCTTTGGAAAAAGATGTTCAGGACTCTCTCTCAATCAGTGAAACCCTCTGGGACATAGAACAGATGTGGTTCAAAGGGTGTATGCTTAGGCACAGACATTTCCTAATCTCCCAAAAAGTGCTACGTGAGTTTGGCATGGACAGGAGAAAGATCATTACTAATTCTGAGGGGGTGGGAAGAAATTTCACAAAGTAGTCAGTGTCAAAGCCATTAACAGATGCCATATGGAGTAGGGAACATAGAATTCTGAAATGAGGTGTATTTTCTGCTCTTAAAATCATTAGAGTTGGATTTTAAACAATATGTAAAGGATTCAATGTCTGCACAAGAAAGGGTTTATAATTGAGGCGTAAGACTTGGAAAAATCATAAAGCAATGAGAGGGCAGTGTATTTGAGGACAGAGAGTATGTCAAGGAGAATGATATAAAATAAGACTTGAAATATGATGCTAAATTATGGAGGGTTTTGGATGCCAGGCAAAGAATTTTGAATTTCATTAGATCTGTAATAGGGAACCACTGGAGAATTTTTGAGTAGAGGAATGATGTGACTATATCTATATATAAGAAAGATTATTCTGGCAGAGATGGGCAGGAAAGATTGGATGAGAAAGAGTGGAGGCATCAAAAACCTTTGAGGAATCTTACAAAATCAATGGCAGATGAAAAGTTTCCTAGCTTCCTCTTCCCACACCAAATAAAGGTAAGACTAGGGCCCAGAGCTGTTATTCCACTGTTATAGAGAATTCCCTGATGAAGAAACTCCTTTTATCAATGTAGGTAAGCACTTTCTTTGTGATCTTTAGTCTTAGAGTTATCTAGACCACACTGAGAGGTCAATAAATTTGTACAAGGTTATGCAGTCAATATGTGTCAAAAGTAGGATTTAAATCTAATCTTCCAGGTTCGGAGACTAGTGTTTTCTCTCTCTCTCTCTCTCTCTCTCTCTCTCTCTCTCTCTCTCTCTCTCTCTCTCTCTCTCTCTCGACTCCTTCTCCCTCCCTCCACCAGCCCACATGTTGATTTGGGGGAATCCTTGACCCCTCCTCACTGTTGGAACTGGGGGCACCTGGCTTTTAAAGGTTACTTAAACCCTACCAGCATCCGAAGGCAAATTCCTTGTTCAGGACAAGTTGAGACTCTTGAATCAGAACCAGGCCTGAATCTGGAAAAGAGGGAAAAGAAGGCCATGGAAGACTCTTATGAGGCTTGGGGAACAAAAAGATAAGAAAAATAGAAAGGCAAAACTGATTAAAAGAAAGGAGATATGTTGCTAATAGAAGTGGGGAGAGGAAGATTGGAAAGGGACCTAAGTGCAAAAATTTCTCAGGGCAGCCTCCTCAGTAGTGCCCCAAAAGACCCTAGCTGATCCCAGGACTTTAAAAAAAATTTAGAAAGGATGGTAGAGTCTGGGAAGGCAGGTGAAAAATAGCTCTCTAACGGTGGTCTCTAAGATTCTTCCTGCAGTGGTGTCCCATCCAGGCACTCTCATCCTCTGAGAAAAAGAGACAGAATCTATCCCTGGAGTGGAAAGAACAGAGAACTGGCAGCAAGGGCTGAGAGACCAAAACAATAACTCCGGGCTTTCTGAAGGGCAAAGACTGACAGAAAGCACATTTTCCACAAGGACATCATAGGGGAAAAAAAATCAGTTGAGTGATTATGAGGGACAAAAGCTTATGGAAGAGTAGAAACAAATGAACACTCAAAGAAAAGATCCATTTCAGTGAATGAGTACTTTGAAACAAAGGAAATTCAATCAAAATCCCCTGGGGAAAGTGAAGATGGAACAACAAAATCTGCAAAGCCCCCTGAGATGGCAATGGAGCAATTCCAAAGCCCTCTGCTGTGGTTGAGAAGAGCAATCAGTTGAGTGTGTTTCAATAATCCAGGCAGATGGTAATTAGATGCTGCAGTACTAGGATGATGGCAATGGTAATAGAAAAGAAGTACAAATTGATGAAAAGTCAGGCAATAAACATTTATCAAGCACCTACTATGTGCCAGGCACTGCAGTAAGCACTAGAGCTACAAAGAAAGACAACAGACAGTCCTGCTCTCAAGCAAGTCACAATCTAAGAAGGCAGCTAGGTGGTACAGTGGATAGAATATTGGACCTGCAGTTAAGAAGACGTGAGTTTGAATCTAGCTTTAGACATTTACTAGTCATGTTATCTTAGGCAAGTCCTTACATTCTGCCTCATTTTCCTCCTTTCCTGGAAAGTAAGAATTCAAGTCTTTCTCTCTCTCTCTCTCTCTCTCTCTCTCTCTCTCTCTCTCTCTCTCTCTCTCTCTCTGTGTGTGTGTGTGTGTGTGTGTGTGTGTGCAAGAGTATAATTGAACCAAGAAGAAATAATGAAGGTTTCAAAAAGTGGAAGGATAGAAGAAAAAGAGATAGTGGTCATAGAGTATAATTTCTAATTTAAAAAAAATCATATAACAGATACAGTTCCTTATACAATCTTTTAATTTTTTTTTAATTGTAATGGATTATTGGAGATGGACATCTATGGATAGAGAGAAATTCCTCAGTGTCTGTCTATTTGAGTCCCTTAAGACTGCTAGATAAAATGGCCCTTTTGTGGTAATTCTTGGCTTAAAGAAAAGTTAAAAGAAGCTTATTACCTTGTTACAACTTCCCTTCAGAAGAGTGCTAACAGAAACAAAGAATGATGTCCAGTTTTGTTGCCAAGACCTTCAGCAAGGAGAAGGATTTTTGTTAGTAAATATTGTTACTCATGAAATGCACAAATTATTAGAGTGGTGGAAAGCTAGTCCATTCCTAGTTGTGGAGAGACCAGGCAATTTGCCTATTTATGTAATAGTCTCAGACACTTAGCCCTGTAAAAATAATTCACCACAGCTCTTTATTGTCTGTAGTTGAGTTGTTTGGACTCCCTGATGAGAAAGTAGACTGATTGATAGACAATTCCCTTAGCTAACTCTAAACAAAAGACATGACTTGTCAATTGTGCAAAGACTTTTTGACTCATACAATGGCTCAAAAATAGACATTTCAAGTGAAGAAGAATGTGTCCTATAACCCACAAAATAATTCAAATAGGGAAAGAAAGCTAAACCAAAGAACACATTTTCTGTTAAGAATTTCATTCCTAGAAACTTCTATGCTACAGATTTACTCCACAAAACACAGTGACACAGTTAGCCAGATTGAACCTTCTACAGGTTAAGTTTGGGGAAAGGCAAGTCTAAAGCTTTTGCTAAAGACTATAATCAGTCATTTCATTACTTCTGGTATAGCTACATATAGCTCAAGAAGTCACATGAGAACTAGATACACTTTTCTAGCATATCATTACAGGAGAAACTGGAGAAGGTATAACACATAAAGTCAGCCACCAATACTAATATTTTCCCATATAATGCATAACTTGCATATAATTATATATGTTCATCGATACACATGCTAATTACTGCATCCTCAAGTATGATTCAATTTTATCATTTTTTTATTCCTACTGATTTGTATTATGCTAGTATCATGCATATATTTTGGTAATATTTGATAATTATGCCCAGTTTTGTTATTTGCTTGCATATTTGCTACTGATTAACTACAATTTTTACATTTTAAAGACTATTTAAAGACAAAATTGCCAAGTTAGAAACAACAGCAAAACAGAGATAATCAAATAATAGAATTATTCTCAGTCCCAAAATGAGGTGGTTCAGTAGAGAGAGCACTGAACTTCAATGCTATTATTGTTTTACTTATACTTTTTTCTATTCTGTGGATATGTATGTAACAGCTATGTCCTAAGCATACAATGTATGTTGTATATGATTTTGACTTGTAGTCACTGAAGCAACTATATAGTCATTGACATATATTTGCTATAAATGACACTCTGAATTGATTACCTGGGACTCTGGGTTAGCCATCTTTATTTTACATTCTTATTAGTAATTCTGAGATAATTCCAGATATCAAGTTGTACCATAGATGATTTTTAAAGGAACTAAAAATATTCTGGCACTGGGGAGGAATGTAGTAGGTCATCTAAGATCAGAATCTAATTGGCATAGGGACATTCCTAAGTGAACACCCACTTGAGTCTCTGGAAACTATCTGATTAATGACATGACCCTACCATAGTCTCTTGAGAGAGGGGAGAAGTGAAGTCCTGCAATACATGAGAAGTAGGAAAGCACTCTGATTGGCTTTCAGAACATCTTGGGAGTACCATATAGCCACTCCAAGAGAGAAAGATGAGACTAGCTGCAGTAAGAAGCTGCCTAGTACTATTGTCACTGCTACTGTTGCTGCTGCCACTACAAGAAATGAAACATGGAAAAGGTGATTGCTGGCTCTGTTATTAAGAATCAAAATGGTAGCACTCCTCCTTCCTTATTCCTTATATCACTCTGTCTCTTTCACTGAGCCTCTATCTTTAATCTTCACTTCTTTAAGAGTTTATTCACTCTGGATTTTTTTTCTGTGTTTTCAAAAACATTCTTCTAAAATATAATTTATTTTTTTATCTGTGTATCTTCCTGAGGGATGAGAAGGAGAAGCTTGCATACAGACCACAGAGAGAGGCTATGGTCATCCAGGGACAAAGAGGAAAGATAAATTTTCTTTTTAACAGCTGGGTTTGAGTTGAACAAAAGAGATTCTACTGATACATATTATTACTGCCTCCTCAGAAGTAGAGAAAAACAAGTGAATCCATATCATCCTGGACATAAAATGAACCAGTAATTTTCTGGTAGGTGTATCTCTGGTAAGTGAGCAGGTGACTTTGGACAACTTTTCTTCCTGTTTTCTCCACCAAAGTAGGTTTGATGAAATCCTAATCCCCCAAAGGGTGGAGTGAAGACACTGACTAGAGGCAGGGAGGGACTAGGAAAGAAGAACATTATTCTCATTAGAATGGGGGCCAGAGAGACAGAGTCAGAAGCACACTTAAGGTCTAAATCCCCTTCTTAGCCAAACACCTCTTACTTTCATACACTATTAGATATATATTGAAATATTCATGTTTGTTGGTGATCATTAAAGTCAATCAAAACAAAACAAAGTACAGATCTTGAAATCAGTACAATTCCAAAAGATGTGGTTGGATTGAAGATGAAATTGTATGGAAGAGGGAAATGCCATCAGAGTGGAAAATTTTGTGATCAGATTGTTAGAGATATAGACTGCTTTGTGGAGTCTATACTTGTTTTTTTTAAATAATAATTTATATAACATATTTCTATATAATAATCTTTCAAAGTGCATGCAAAGATAGTTTTCAACATTTACCCTTTTAAAACCTTGGGTTCCAAATTTTTCTCCCTCCCTTTCCTTTACTCCCCCTCCCCTAGACAACAAGTAATCCAATACAGTTAAATATGTGCAATTCTTCTGAACATATTTCTACATTTATCATGTTGCACAAGAAAAATCAGGTCAAAAAGGGAAAAAATGAGAGGGGGGCGGGAAACAAGCAAATAACAACAAAAAAGGTGAAAATACTATATTGTGATCCATATTCAGTCCCCATAATTCTCATTCTGGATGCAGATGGCTCTCTCCATTCCTAGTTTATTGGAATTGACCTGAATCACCTTATTGTTGAAAAGAGTCAGATCCATCACAGTTTATCATCATATAATCTTCTTGTTGTTGTGTACGATGTTCTTTTGATTCTACTCATTTTACTTAGTATCAGTTCACATAAGTCTCTCCAGGGCTTTCTGAAATCATCCTGAAATCATCATTTCTTATAGAACAATAATATTCCATAACATTTATATATCATAACTTATCCAGCCATTCTCCAATTGATGGGCATTCACTCAGTTTCCAGTTTCCTGCCACTACAAAAAGGGCTGCTATAAACATTTTTGCATGTGTGGGTCCTTTTTCCTTTTTATGATCTCTTTGGAATACAGTCCTACTGGAGACACTGCTGGATCAAAGGAGAAGAATAGTTTAATAGCTTTTTTTTGGCATAGTTCCAAATTGCTTGTGGAGTCTATTTGGATTTTGAAGTACACATTAGAATCATCTAACAACCTGTAATGGATCTGGGAAGGAATAAGGATGACCAGATTTAGGATAAGGCTTTAGGAGGTAGCAATGATCGCCATATCTTAGACCTAGGCTTCTTAAACTTTTTCCTCTTCCAACCCATTTTTGCTTGAGAAATTATATACCTCATATATACAAATCACTTTCTGATAATAAACTATAAAAAATTATTTTAAAAGAATTCTTTAGTATACATATAATTTTCCCTGTTGAAGATTCAAGCAAATTTACACGCTAATGACATGGATGTGCTTGTTTATTTTTATATAAAGAATTGAAAATTGGCAGATTATTTGATATCTTTTTTTGTTGCCAAATTTTTCCTGGCCTCCACATTTAGTTACACACAATCCTATACAGAGTTATGACCCATAGTTTAAGAAGCTTTGCCTTAGACCCAGTTATTTCATGGATTTATTTCACCACCAAGATCAACAGTCGCAATAAATAATAACAATAGCTTGCATTTATGTAGAGCTTACTATGTGCCAAGTACTATGCTATAGAATAACTACTATAATATTAAATTTTACAATAATTACTGTATGATAATTATCTTATTTGATCCTTATGACATTCTGAGTGATAGGTATTTTTTTTTTAATCTCCATTTTACAAATGAGAAAGTTAAGGCAGACAGGTTAAATGATTTGCCTTGGATTACATAGCTAATAAGTGTTTGAGGCTGGATTTGAATCCAGATCTTCCTAATTTCAAGCAAGATCAGCAATCTATCCACTGCATCACCTAGCTGCAGAATAACTCTTTTCCACAATTCCAGAAATCATTTGAAATATTGGTGACAATGTTTTGGTGACCATACCTTAAAGTTGGAAGGGGAAGGAGGAGTGCTGCCATTTTTATTTTCAGTAACAACCAGCTGCAGAGAAGGTACCAGCCTGCACTAGATAAAGGAATTTTCTCCCAGGATCCCTCTATACTAAAGAAATCCCAGGTCTGCTCCATATCTCTATCAACATTTAACTTTTCTTCCCATATCTGACTAGGGTCTTCTTATCCTTTGAGCTCCCAGGAAGCAGAGTCCAGTTAGCATAATATGGCTGCCAGCCTTAAAGATGTAAATCCCCACTACTGGCTGTTGCTCACACTGGTGAACTCATACAGTAAATTGTAATTGCGCTCTAATCGGTCTCCAGTGTTTAAATTCACAATTATTTTTGATTAGGAGATGTTTACAGCAAGAGGAGAACCCCGGAAGCCTGACAAAGTAAGGTAATGTATTATTCACATAAGCCTAAACAATTAAAAATGCTCTCAAAATAATTCACAACTAGATATTCACGCAAAGCTAGTTGTTCCCAGAATGGTAATCAGTTGTTAGCATAAGAAGACAGGAAAGGAAACGTGAAAATTAAAGTTCCATTTTGGCAACCCAGGACATTTCTCAGAGGTGAAATTCTATACGTTAGCTCTGTTATATATGGAGGCTGGGGAGTGTTGTGGGAAACTGTTGATGTTTTTGATGTTCTTTGTGTTTTTGTTAGTATTTCATCCCTTTTGAGTTCCGTTTTGAGTGACAAACTACAGTGATTTCTGGGACACAGTTTTCCAGCAACCAAAATGCTTGTCCCCGATTACTGATGCCAATACAAGCTCTTAGCAGTAATCATGCTACTCAATAAAAAAGGAGAGAAAACAGAGAAAGACTGAGACAAAAAGAGATGGAGACAGAAAGATATAGAGAAGAGAAACAAAGTATCAGAGAGAAAGGCAGAGAGAGAGAGAGGAAAGAGAGATGGAGAGATAAGAAAAAAGGGAGAAAAAGATAGGAGAGAGAGACGGAGAGGCGCACAGAGACATACTACACACAGAGACAGAGAGACCAAGACACACACAGAGTCAGATATACAGAGAGACAGAGACAGTGGCAGAAACAGCGAGGAGAGATAAAGACACACACACTCAGTCAGAGAGACAGAGAATCAGAGAGAGAAAGAGAGTCAGAGAGACCCACACACAGAGAGACAGAAAGAGAAACAGAGCCAGAGGAACAAAGAGACAGCGACAAAGAGAAACAGAGACAGAGACAAAGATACAGAAACAAATAGAGATGAGGCAGAGACAGAGAGAAGAGACAAAGACACATACACAGTCAGAGACAGAGAATCAAAGAGAGAGAGAGGAGAGAGAGACGGAGAGATAAGAAAAAAGAGAGAAAAAGATAGGAGAGAGAGGCGGAGAGGCTCACAGAGACATACATACACACAGAGACAGAGAGACCAAGACACACACAGAGTCAGATCTACAGAGAGACAGAGACAGTGGCAGAAACAGAGAGATAAAGACACACACACAGTCAGAGAGACAGAGAATCAGAGACAGAGAGAGTCAGAGAGACCCACACACAGAGAGACAGAGAGAGAAACAGAGACAGAGACAAAGATACAGAGACAAATAGAGATGAGGCAGAGACAGAGAGGAGAGACAAAGACACACATATTCAGAGAGATAGAGAATCAGAGAAAGAGAGTCAGAGAGACCCACACACACAGAGACAGAGACAGAGGAATAAAGAGACAGCAACAAAGAGAAACAGAGACAGAGACAAAGATACAGAGACAAATAGAGATGAGGCAGAGACAGAGAGGAGAGACAAAGACACACATAGTCAGAGAGACAGAGAATCAGAGAAAGAGAGTCAGAGAGACCCACACACACAGAGACAGAGACAGAGGAACAAAGAGACAGCAACAAAGAGAAACAGAGACAGAGACAAAGATACAGAGACAAATAGAGATGAGGCAGAGACAGAGAGTAGAGACAAAGGCAAACACACCGAGTCAGACCCACACACAGAGACAGAGACAGAGAAATAGAGGCCCACACACAGAGAAACAAAGAGACAGAGACAAAGAGAAACAGAGCGAGACAAAGATACAGAGACAGATAGAAAGGAGAGACAAAGACACACATACAGAGTCAGACACACACAGAGACAGAGAGACAGAAAATCAGAGAGACGGAGGAGAGATAGAGAGACAAAAACAAAAAGAGACAGAAATTAATGATCTTTGGTACTTTAATAGGACCTGAGTGATTTCAGGGACACTTGGAGCATAATGGAGACAATCCTGGGTTGAGAGTCAGGAGATTTGGGTGTCACTCAGTGGCTTTGTGACTCTTAACAGACTGCTTTTCCTCTCTAGACCTCAGTTTCTAGGATTTCTAAATAAATAAATTTATTTTTATTATTTTATATTTATTTATATAATTTTATACACACACACAAAGAAAGAAAGAAAGAAAGAAGAAAGAAAGAAAGAAAGAAAGAAGAAAGAAAGAAAGAAAGAAAGAAAGATGTATGTAGAATGGTGGGAAAAATACTGATTTTGCTTCAGAGGAGCTGTGGGATCTTTGACAAGTCACTTTAATCTTCCCAGGCCTCAGTTTCCTGATCTGTCTCTAGAATTGTGGTTCTTTTTAGTTCTAATTCTATGTTTGTGTTAATCTGTTTAGGAAATGACAGGGATAGGTCATTTCCTGAGGCAGAAGAAAGAAGTTCCCCAAAGGATATTCTGCTCACGAATCCCTTCACCATGTAGTGAAAGATACCTTCCCACAATTGTATTGCATTTCAAACATCAATGCATTACCAGTAGTGAACCCCAAGGCATTCAATTTCTGCCTCTGACATTGACTGGGAACATCCTCATGCCTTAATTTTCCCCTTTGTAAAATCAGAAGATTAAACTAAATGTCATCTAAAATCACTTCCAACTCTAGATTTATAATTCTCTAAGGACTAAAGTTGGAGGCTGCCATTTCCAAGGATTAGTGGGTGCCCCAGAACTAAGACTACAAGTATAAAAATGACAATCCTGAGGCAGTTAGGTGGCAAGTGAATACAAAGAATCATTAGTAAGAAATGAAGATTTGAATTCAAATCCTGCTTCAGACACTTTGTAGTTGTGTGAACCAGGACAAATCATCTAACTTCTCTCTCCCTCAGTTTCCTCATCTTCAAAATGGGGATAATAATAGTGTTATTTTATATTATAGGGTTGTTTTGAGAACCAAATGAAATAAGATCTATAAAGTGCTTGGCAAATTTTAAAGTACTATATAAAGGCTAACTGTTATTATGAGACAGCCATCTAGGATGCAGAAAGAATAAGGAGAAGAGGATTCCATAAAGGATATTTTTTAATTTAACATAATAATAACATAACACTTACTATGTGTAGATACTGTACTAAGTGCTTTACAACAACCCTGAAACATAAATGCTATTATAATCATCACCATTCTATAGATGAGGAAGCTGAGGCAAACAGGATTAAATGACTTAATGAGGATCACCTAGCTAATAAGTGTCTGAGGCCAGATTTGAACTCAGGTTTTCCTGACTTTAGACCCAGTTCTCTAACCACTGTGCCATTTAACTGCCATCTTCTTTCTATGTTAGGATCATAAAACATAGCCTCAAGCAGAAAATCATGACAACTTGACAAGCAAGATTTTTCAAGCCATGTTTTACAGCGACATTTATGGGGCCTTTAGTCTCCCTGGACCTTCTGTCAAATATGGCTGGAATTAGCTTTCAAAAGTGACTGGTGTGAGCAGCATCTGAGATGGCTGTTGGTGACACCCATCTACTCAGTTTGGATCAATTCAATACATATTGACTAATCATCCTTTAAGTGCTCCTAACTGTGCCAGGCTACTGTGGGGGAAGTAGAAGTGGACACTCTAAGCTTGAAGTTTCTCCAGCACATAGATTTTTAAAATTTCTATTTCTATGTCCTCCATTTTTTTCTCTATTTTTTCTTTCCCCTTTTCTCTTCTTCATCTTTATCCTATGAAAGATAATGCTTTGTCCCATACTAAAAGTGGAAGGAATCCCAGATTGTTGCATTATTTCCATCATATGTCTGGTGGCGATCCAGTCTAGATTTTTCTGGGGCTAATTTTAAATATTCTACCCCCCATCCAAGGCAGCTAGGTGACAACAGTAAATAGAGCCGTGGGTTTGAGATCAGAAAAACCAGAATTCAGATCTGATCTCAGACGCTGACTAGTTGTGTGACCCTCGGCTGGTCATTTAACCCCTGCCCAAAAATGGAGAAGGAAACAGCAAACCACTCCAATACCTTTGCCAAGAAATCCCCATAAGTAGTTGGGTCATGAAAAATTGGGCATGACTGAGCAATAACAACTCTATCATTCCTTTCTGTGGTGAGCCAGCATAATGGTGGAACTGGGAATGCATGAGCTAGTCATCACGTTAGCTAGGACAATTTCATGCAAGGAAAATGTGGCCCAGATCTGGGGCAGTTTGGGTTGATTTTACCATCAGGTGGACTGATCTGAGATTCAGCAATAGATCATTTATGCAAGAATATAAAAGCAGTTTTAAGGACTTAGGTAGAGTACTATTTCTATCCACTGTGCCATCTAGTTGGGGTAGATGTTGGGGTAGAATTTTAAGAAAGATAATGATAAGGGAAGCACATCCAGAAGAAGGTTTTTTAAACCTCCATGGTGAGGGGCTTGTGGACTATGTCATTCAGGGTTGGTTTAAAGAACTCAGATTCTATAGTTTAGAGAAGAGAAAAATTAGTTAGAAATATCATTATCCTAGCTTCAAAGTACCTGATGGGCTATTTTATGTCCTATAGAAGAAAGATTCAAGTTGCTCTACTCCCAGTGAGCAAAAGTAGGAAAAATGGAAGATGTAGTGACATAAGAGAGCATTATGGAAAACTTTCTCATAATTACCTTAAAATGGTGGAAGGGAGTTCCTTCTAACTGAAAATTTTTAACCAAGAATTGGAATTCAATTCCAGGAATGTTGTAGAAAGGATTCCTTTTCTGGTCTGGATGAGATGGTCTCTCAGGTCTCTGACAGTTCTGAGGTTCTGTGATTCTAGAATACTGAAGTCACAAAATAATTGAGAATAATAAAACATAGAGACTTATAGGCTGAAGAAAACTCAGATTATTTCCCCAGAAACATATTAGCCTGTATTAGATATACTATAGCTATACACATAGCTATGGTGTGGGATACAAAGCCATTGCTTCAGACTAATAGTCAAAGCAATTAATTGTACTACTGATAACAGCTTGTGTTTTCATAGCATTATAGAATTTATAGGAATCATTTTGCAATTCAATTCATCAAGCACTTAATAATAGCTACCAATTTATAGTTTTCTAAAAAATTTAAAGTGTTTTACAAATATCATTTGATTCTATTCCCAATCTTAAGAAACAGATGCTATAGATCCCCATTTTACAGATAAAAAAACTGAGGCAAAGTTTGAGTGACTTATCTATGCTCACATAACAAAATGAGTACTTGAAGTGAGATTTGAACTCAGGTCTTTCTTCTCAACTCCCAATTCAGCGTTTTACCTACTACATCACCTAGCTGCCTATATATTAAATGCCTATTGTGAGTCAGGCATCATATTAGATCGCTGGCAAGACAAAGACAAAAAAATAAAAAATAAAAATAGCCACTGCCCTCAAGAAACTTATATTCTATTTCAGGGAAACAACATGCACGCAGATAACAAAATATATATAAAGTAGTGTCAATGAAGGATGGGGCAGGGGGAAAGAGAAAAAAGGATGACAACTAGAATAAAGGAAGACAAAAGACCTCCTCTGAGACAAAGAGCTTCACCTGAAAATTAGGGGCTCCAAGGGGCAGAGGTGAGGGGATGCATTCTGAGGCAAAGCCGATTGATCATGTCCTAGTTTCTGGTTCCTAAAATATGTTCACTCTCTCCCGCAGCCTGAACCAGTTCAGTAGCATCTCCCTCAGACACTCACCCTTTGCTGTGATCATAGGGACAGCCTCTATCCCTCAGGCTTTTGTTCTATTCAATTCAATGTGATACTTTCCAGTAGGGGATAGAAAGAGACACCAGGGTGATCTGTTTTCCATAGAAAACCAGGCTAAAAGGCAGAGATGATAGGAACTAAGCCTGTTTTCAAGAGGCAGAAAGATGAGTTTAGCATCTGGAAGACTTACCTGGTTTAAAACATTGACGCAGTGAGTCGTGAGTCCCAGAAATCTTAGTGTGTGCTTTCCTTGGTTTATCTACTTACAGATGTAGGCTACCTGACTATAGAACTCAAAGTGGCTCTTAGTCTGTTTATCACAAAGTGAGTTAAATGATGATCCAAGTACTTACTTCTTTGAATGATTTCCTTGAAGCTAACAGGCTTAGGGATTTTCTAAAGGAAATAGGTTTTCCATTATGTGAATAACAGGTATTTGAAGAGAGCTCCTCTGGCCCTTTGTTATTTGAGATATAATTGAACTAACCAGTCTTTTTATATGGGTAACCTTGAGCTGCCTCTTCGTGGCCTCCACCTGCTAGTTCAGTTTCAAAAGACTGTCTGATGAAACTAGCTCCTCATGAGAGAACAGCATCCCCGACCTAGGGCAGCTGTTAACAACGGGAGTTTGTCTTGAAGCCCAGAAATCTAGGTTGTAACATCCTCATATCACAAAACAAACATTTGTAAATGGACTAATGGCTTTGGATTCTCCAGCACTGGCCTTCCCTATAGTAATGCTTTCAGATTGAAGGGGAGTGGGAGCTTCTCTAAGCCAGGACTCCTGTCAGAGGTGACTCTATCATTGGCACTTGGGAGGCTGTACCCCAAAGATTCCAGGCAAAATTGAAAATTAGTCACTTTGACCCTTTGGCCATCTTTTTCCTACTTTCCTATCCTACCTCCTGGCTCTCTGTTTCCCAGGAACTTTATGACTCTGGGCTTCCCAAAGTCTGTTACTAAAGATACTCAGGGTACATACTACAATCTTAAGACTTGTTTTAAAAAGAAAACAATCTGATTGAACTATTTGTGGATGTCTGTTGTCAAACTTTTACAGGAGATATTTATATTTTAAGAGAGGAATTTAATAGCTCAAATGAATCTTAATTGGAAGAGTATGGGGGAACATATTTTGTCAAAGGGGTTAGGATCTTGCCTCTTGCCTACTCTGAGCCTAAAGCCACCAATTCTATCCTGCAGGTTTTTAGCCATTATCTCTCCTTGCTCCCAATAGCAGACTTGAACTATTGTTTTATGAGTTTCTCATCTTTTTATGGAATTATAGGCATCTTGAGCCTAATTGTTGTTGTCATTGTTGTTATTCAGTTGTGTCTGAATCTTCATGACCCCATTTGGAATTTTCTTGGCAGAGATACTAGAGTGGTTTATCATTTCCTTCTCCAGTTCATTTCATATATGAGGAAACTGAAGCAAAGGGTGCTATGTGACTTGCTCAGGGTTACATAGCTAATAAATGTCCGAAGCCAGATTTAAACTCAGAAAGATGAGTTTTCCTGATTCCAGTCTAAGTGTTCTATCCATTGCACCACCTAACTGCCTTCTTGAGGGAAGGAATATGTTATTTCTTATTTTTCATCTCCAAAATCTTCTTCCATCTTCTCCACAATTTCCTCAATTCACTTGATTCCTTCCAATAGAAAAGATCATGCCCTGGATGTTCTGATTCTTTTCATCTCCAAAACTTCGGCCCTGTGGCTCCTGCTGTCCTAATTTGTAACTGTCTCTCCTGGACCACTATTTCATAAAAGTTCCAGCCAAGCTTCATTTGATTGCTTCCTTTACAGACTGGCCAATAGTCCTTCCAACTTTGTGTACCTTTTCCTAGTATATCTCTCCATCACCACCCCATTCCAGTTTTGGGACTATGAAACCACCACGAAATCAACTCTGTCATTGTTCCTGGGTGGGATGTTTCAATATGCTCATGTATGGCTTTTCTTACCATTCTTATAACTTTCCAGAGAGAAGTATCCTTCCCTTTCTATAACTCTCCTATTAATGTTGTTTCCAACATTAGACTGTAAGATCCATGAGATCAGGAACAATTAGTTTTTATATTTATGCACCCAATACTTAGCACTTGACACAGAGTAAATCGTAATAGATGTTTTTTCATTCATTCATTTCTATTTCCAGGGACTGGCATATGGCACTGCATATCTTGGGTTCCTAATAAAGATTTATTAAATGGAAGTAAATTGAATTGAATATTTATTAAATGGAAGTAAATTAAATTGAATATTCAATGAGAGAAAACTATTGCACCAGAGAGGAAAAAATACTTTACTCAACGTGACAGTGAATCAGAGGAAGAGCAAGATCATGATTCTGAGAGTTCTTGATTTTTGTCCTTACAGTAGAAATGCATCCAGACCAATCTAGTAAGAGAAATTCATGGGAGTTAAACTAGGTTTTGAAATAAGGCAAAAAGTTATTCAGAAAATATTTTGGTTCTCTTTCCTTCAGGAGGAAAAATAATAAAAATCTGAAATCTTATTATTATTATTTATTGTCTGAACCTGTAAATTTATGTATGTCAGATCACTGGTATCAAATTCCCATCTAACAATGCAGATGATCTTAGAGAGAAGCAGCCTGGGCTTGTTCAGAATTACATAGCTAATATGAAATAGAGCCAAGATTTTAATCTCTATTTTCCTTATTTTAAAACTGACTTTCTGTCCACTGTCACACTCTCTTCCCCTAATTATCTAAAATATATATTTTTTAAAAATCAACAAGGATATATTAAAGCACCTACAACATAAAAAGTGCTATGAATTTAAAATTTGTTCCTGCCCTCATATAGTTTATATTCTACATAAATTTGATTTAGGCACAAAACTCAATTGTCTGGGTAAAAACAGTTTTTGCAAAGGTGGGTGATCTAGTAGCTTTTTTTTTCTTCTTAAAGGCACCAGTAACTATGAGATCACAAAGAATTGGATGTGACTGAAAATTTTTACTCTATAGAAAAATTAAACAGGACATCTTTCTCTTGGTGACTCAGCTAGATAGAAAGAACACTGGGTGAAGATCAGAGGCTCATGAGAGTCTATCCATTTCAAGAACATATCTTACAAATAAGGAAACTGAGACCCAGCAATGTTAAGTGATTTGCACATGGGCTTGAAATAAATCTGATTCTCTGACTCCACATCTGGCATATCACATTACTTCACAGGAGAAAGAAATCAGGAAACCTGAGGTTGAATCTCAAATTTAATTAGTCAATTTGTTTCTTTGCATCCTGGTTCTTTTATAAAATGGGGAGATTAAAACCTAAGATCTGAAATTCTAGAGTCCCATGGCTTTTTTTTTTTTTTTTTTTTGAAGGACAAGTAGGAAGAGGTAAGTTCTGGGCCTGAGTTCCAATCTAGACTTGGATACTTAATAGGTATGAGATCCTAGGAAAGTTAATTTTATCCCCTGTCTGCCTCATCCTCCATCTTGTTTTCCTCAATTTCCTACCTGCCAAGGCTGTTGTGAGGATCAAACAAGATACTCTTTATAAAGCATTTAGCACAGCGCATGGCACATAAAAAGCAGTAAGCACAACCTTAATTTTGACTACACTAATTTTTTATTAGTATTAAGCAGTTCTTGTATCACTCAGCAGGTTCCCTGATGTCCTTGTTGTTGGAATAATGAAATGGAAGTAGGTTGGTTGAAAGTCACAACATCTGTTTCTTTGTAGGTGATGGGGTGAGCATCTTGATTTTTGTTAGGAACATGATTTGGAAATCATCTTCACGTAGCTCTCAGTATAGAACTCATGACACTGTGGCAAGGGAGTGTGAGATGCAATCCAGGATCTTTTTTATCCAAAAAAATCTTTAGGTTGGTTTGGAAAACAGGAAAGCTCTTAGAAATTTAGATTTTGATATCATTTTGTCTAATCATTTTGCAGAGAAAGAAAATGAACCCTCAGAAACAAAATAACTTTCCTAAGATTCCAAGGGGATGATTGTGAAGACCCTGACCAATCTGTTGAGTCCTGCAATCAACTTGATGAGATTACAGGAAATCGATGGGAATTTGATCATGGTCTTGAATTGACTCTTTGCTGAGTGGACAGAGTGAACTCTCATGAATTTCAAGGGAGTAGGATTGTCTCCAAGATAACTGGCATTTGAGAGTGGGGAATGGAGTAGGGGAAGTAGATGCTTTTTAAAAGTGTTGTCTGTCTCATAGTCTATAAAAATAAAAAATAAAATGAATTATTAAGTCCCTCTCCCTTCCTTGTCCAACTTTTCCTGCCCTATTTCTTTCTTTTTTCCTCTCTTAAGAGGAAGAACTTTTCCTCGCAGAACTCAGAAAGGCAGACCTTCATTCTGGCTTCCCACAATAGCAATTAATTAATAATTATAATAATTATTATATAATATTATATTATAATTATATGTTATATAATTAATATTTTAATAAATAATTGTAATTATGTGTCATGTGATATATATCACATATTATATATACATGCATTATGCAACATGTTACATATTATATATTACATATTGCATATATATACATTATACAACATGTGTTACATATTATATATTGTATAAGAGTTATAACATCTATATAGCCCCTATTCTGTTCCAAGTGCTTAAGAAACATCTCATTTGAAATTCACAGCAACCTTGGAAGATAAGTGCTATTATTATCCCCATTTTACAGTTGAGGAAATTGAGGCAAATAGAAATTATGTGACTTGCTGGGGTCTGTGTGTGAGTCTGATTTTAGCTTCCTGGTTCCAGGCCCAGCACTCTATACATAGAGCAGAAGGAACATCTGGCAAAGGCAGATATGCATATACCCACTCAGATTGAGAAGATGGAATATGCACAATATTTGTAAACAGGAATGATTTTGAATTGCCTATCAATCAATTCACAATTATTAATTAATATGTGTCAGGCACTCTGTTAGGTGCTGGGGATACAAATACAAAAAAATGAAACCATCCAGGGTACCACTAGTTTTGAGATTTGCCTTGTGAGTAACTCCAAGTTTAAGCGTTCTAGAGTTCAAATTGTTCAATAACTTGCTTCTTAGAGCAAGATTTCCTTAACGTTGTGTTTCTTGGAAATAGAAGTAGAACAGGAGATTTGGAACTTACCAACCTTCTCTCTGTTATCATGCTTCAAATGGCTATTTTAAATTTTCTGCATCTGTTTGTGTTTTATATCTCAGGTGAGTGAAATAAAAATCATCCCACACCATATCTCCTCAGGGCAAATAGAGGGTCTTTAGGAGCAGTTAGGGACCTTTGAACCCATATTTCAGGAAACCTAGACCTGAGTTCTTTCATGATCATATAAGATTTTATTGGGGCAATTCCAGCCAGGTGGGCAGTGAGGAGAAACTGACCTTTGTGCAATAAGACCCCCAGCCTCTCCTTCTAGAATGGAAGTCCACTATGCTACACTTCAATCTAGAAGTCCAAGAGATGGATGGGGGGTGGGGAGTGGGGGGGGGGGGAAGAGAGAGAAGAACAATCAGCTTACTTTTATAGACTCCATGAGAAAATGATAGCTCTCCCCTCCCCCACTCGACCATCTTTCTTGCTTTATCTTAAGGAAAGTTCTGGTTACTGGGAAGCCCCCAGGCAAAGGAGTTCTCTGTGTGTCCTCAGTCATCTAACTTTGTGAGAAGTACCTTTCTGAAGTCTTCCCATATCATCTTAAATTGATTGAAAAACTTGTTCTATTGATTAGGGGCTCCTCAGATTAATCCTAACCTTTTCCTTATATATACATAAGGACACAAGTAGGAATAAAATTGGGAGTGGGGCATGGTATCCTACATTGGGGAGAGGAACATTCATATCAGTTAATATTATATTTCTTTCTAAAGAGAATCAAAGAAAACGTTGAAAGTATTTATGAGAGAGACAAAAAGATGATCCAGTCACTGAAGAATGAGACTTTGAAACACTAAATAAATAAGAATTGTTCATCCTGGAGAAGCTGAAGGGTGATTTAATGATTTATTTTTAAATAGAAGAAGTCTCACATACAAAATGTTGGCCAGCTGTTCTTCATGTACATGGAGGATAGGGCAAGAGGAATAAATTTAAATTCTAGCAAAAAGGATTTCAGTTATATACAGGGGCACATTTCTTGAGAACAAGAGTTACTAAATACCCAATTCAATGAGTCTTTATTAAGTGACAACTACATGCAAGACATCGTCATAGATGTTGAGGATACAACAACAAAAATGAAATGGGCTCTTTCCTCAAGGAACTTAGTCTGCCAAATAGTGAATATTGAAATAATTTAAATGGACTTCCAGCAAAGATAGCAAAATTTCCTGTGGTGCTCTTAAGGAAAAGGATAGAAATTGCTCTTCACCAAGGCAGTTTAAATATGATCCTATTTGCAGGGAAGAAAGTATACTATATCTGTGATTTCCAGAATGGAGCTTTTAGTCCTTTGGCCTAACTCCAAAGGAAATGTTTTCAATCAGCACTGTCCCTCTAATGGTCAGTCATGGACTTGTCTGTAATATAAACTCATCATTGCCTTTACTCATAAGTTTACCATTAGACTCCTCCCACAGCTCTCTTCCTGTGTGCTATGCATCAAAACTCCCTTTTTCCTCCTCCCTATCTCCCACCTCCAACCCTATACCACACACACACATAAACACACACACACTCCTGGACTATATTAACTCAACCATGGCCTAACCACAGCAGTTGAGCAGACAAAAATCTCTCCATGTCTCTCCCTTTTATGTTCCCCTCATTTCTCACTCTCATCCCTCAGCATTCCAAACAGAGCCCCCAGATCACTCTGAGCTACTACAGGAGCTCAGTGGAGCAGCTTGTATGCTCCAGGATAATGACTAGAGAGTAATACCACCATTCCACAATTTCCTTCCTTCCTTCCTTCCTTCCTTCCTTCCTTCCTTCCTTCCTTCCTTCCTTCCTTCCTTCCTTCCTTCTTTCCTTCCTTCCTTCCTTCCTTCCTTCCTTCCTTCCTTCCTTCCTTCCTTCCTTCCTTCCTTCTTTCCTTCTTTCCTTCCTATTTTCCTTCTCTTCTGTCTTTTTTCCTTCTATTGTGATCTGCATTGCAGATCTCATTATATCACCTTTCTCCTCAAATCCATCCTTCTCTTCCAGGCTTCCACATTTCCCTATAAGATGTCACCAGACTCAAGTCTCCCAGATTTGACAACTCCTTTTTATCCCCACTCCTCACTCATTTGAAACTGTTCTTTTAAAAGTTACTGCTTATCTTTTAGTTGCCAGAATTAATGATCTTTCCCCCTCAGTAACCTTCCTAACTTCTCTATAGCCTTGGCCACTGTGGTTCTCCTCCTCCCACCTACTTATTCTCTCAACTCTAGGTTGTCAAAACAAAACAAAACAAATAATGTAAATGTATAGACTAGAAAGATTATGATGTCTTTAAATTTGGAAATAATTATAATGTTGTTTAATTGTATTCAACTTTTTGTGACCTCATTTGGTTTTCTTGGCAAAGACACGAGTGATTTGCCATTTCCTTCTCTAGTTCATGAAGAAACTGAGGCAAACATATTAAATTGACTCCGCCAAGCTTACACAGGTAATAAGTATTTGAGGCTGGATGGGAACTAAGGAAGATGAGTCATCTTGACTTCAGGCCCAATACACTACCTTTTTATTATAACAATAGCAAAAAATGACAGGAAAAGATAATGATTAATATTGGAGGGAATGTGGGAAAACTGGGATACTAATGCATTGTTGGTGGAGTTGTGAACGAATCCAACCATTTTGGAGAACAATTTGGAACTATGCCTAAAAAGTTATCAAACTGTGTATGCCCTTTGATACAACAGTGCTACTACTGGGCTTATACCCCAAAGAAATACTAAAGAAGGGAAAGGGACCTGTATGTGCAAGAATGTTGGTGGCAGCCCTTTCTATAGTGGCAAGAAACTGGAAACTGAGTGGATGCCCATCAATTGGAGAATGGTTGGGTAAATTGTAATATATGAATGTTATGGAATATTATTGTTCTGTAAGAAATGACCAGCAGGATGATTTCAGAAAGTCCTGGAGAGATTTACATGAACTGATGCTGAATGAAATGAGCAGAACCAGGAAATGATTGTACATAGCAATATCAATATTATAAGATGATCAATTCTGATGAACATGGCTCTCTTCAACAATGAGATGATTCAGACCAGTTCCAACTGTTCAGAGATGAAGAGAGCCATCTACACCTAGAGAGGACCATGGAAACTGAATGTGGTTCATAACATAGCATTTTCATTCTTTTTGTTGTTGCTTGCTTGCATTTTATTTTGCTTCTTTTTTATTGGTTTGATTTGATTTTACTTGTGCAGCACAATAATTAAATATGTATGCATACATTATATTTAACATATATTTCTATCATGTTTAACATATATTGGAGTACTTGCCATCTAGGGGAGGGTGTGGGAGAAGAGAGGGAAAATTGGAACACAAAGTTTTGCAAGGGCTAATGTTGAAGATTGTCCATGAATATGTTTTGAAAAATAAAAAGCTTTATTATATTTATATTTTTTATTTATTATATATTTAAAATGTTTTTTAAATGATGATAGCAAGAAAAAATTTTCTAACCTGTTTTTAAAATCTTCCAAATAAATAATTTCAATGGATTTTGAATCCATTTGTTAAAAATATAAAAATTAACACCTTTTAATTAATGTGCAAGAAAAATGGAATGATATCAGAGAAGATGGAAATTTACAACCAAATTTTAACAAAAACCTTTTCATAATTAGGATATCAAACTGGAAAATGAGAATGATGGTTTAGTACATGCAGATTCCATTTGAGTCTATATGTCTCTGTGAGGAATCATTTTCAGATAAAATCAAGTATTGAAATAAACTCAACTTTGAACCCAACCCTCAAATTACCATATCATGAAGTATCCAAACAAGATATCCAAAAAAAGAAATTAGAGATTTGACTAGAAATTGCATCAGTAGTGAGAAATTCCAAGCGAGGAAATTGTATTTATCAGATCTGCACCTTTTCTGCAATTTTCATTTATAGAGAATTGTGCATTGAGAAGCTAAGTGACTTAGCCAGAATCACAGAGCTTTTATTATGCACAGAATTATAATGATAATACTGTATGTATATAATTTATAAATAACAAACATATTTGGGAGAATTTTTCTTAACTGATAGGGGTACCTGATCAAAAGTTGTCAAGTCCATTGGACTCTAATTACTCCTGGACTTCTTTTTATGCCTAAATAATATGATTATTTTTTCTTTTAACCAACTTTCCCCAGTAGAATAGTACTAAGCTTACTATTTTAAAACTATATTAGCTTAAGCTATTAATTACTGTTACTTCTTAGTGATTCATTTATGATAATGAATTCACTAATGTATTGTACTTGTGCCCTCAGGCATCTTTGAGAAGGAGGGATGCAGTTTAAAAAATTCAACAAATATAAATAACACACAGTAACTGTCCAAGCAACACCATTTAACTGTTCCATTCATGAATTACAATATTTCAATTCCATTAACTTAAAAGGATTAGCTTCCAAGGGATTGTTCTGTTCTGATCCTATTTCATGTTAATTACTTGTAGCAATAGCAATAACATCCTGTATTTTTATAGCATCTTTCATCCTAGGACATCCATTCCCGGTATAAACAAGACTAGACTAGAGAACGAGAGTTCTTTAGTATGGGAGAGTATGTGAGGGACTTGCCCCTCATTATGTGCCTGAGACTAACTCTTAACAAAGGGAAAGTACTGCCTTGGTATCACCTTAGAAATAGTCACATATGACTCTGTGTGACCTTCTGTACAAGTCCGTTGGATTTTCTTGGCAAAGATACTAGAGTAGTTTGCCATTTCCTTCTCCAATGTGTCCCCATTTTACAGAATAGAAACTGAGACAGTGGGATTTTGGGCTCCTTGACAGAATGATAGGGGAGATCTTTTGGGAGACAAGAGGGCCCTTAGGGATCTTTAATGTAATGCTAGATGGGATGGACATATGCTCTGTTGACATAATGGAAAGAACAGTGAATTTGGAATTTAAAAAATAAAAGCTTAGATTCTGGTTTGATCAGGTCTGAGCAGGTCATTTAAATTATCTGAATCTCAGTTTCAGTACTTACAATAATTACCCACAGGATTGTTGTTAGAAAATTGCTTTGTAAGTAAAAACTGTTAACCATGATTGTTCTTATGCCTTATTTTTCTGCCTCATTCATGTTATTCCATGATCAAGGAATTTTTGTGACATTTAGCCTGATCTAATGCAAAGAATATTTGAGCTAGAGTCAGAGGATTTGGGTTCAAGTCTCAATTTTATTATTTCCTAATTATAAATGACTTTGAACAAGACACAATCTACCTGAGATGTAGTTTCTTCATCTATAAAATGAGGTGCTTGGAAATTATAACTAATGAGATACTGAGGTATTATCAAGAAGCCAATAGGTAGATGGGGAAAGAAATGGAAAACTACTCTGAAATATTAAAGACATGGAAACCTTGATTTGGCCCTCAGCCCTCACCCCTCACTAGGAAATCTCTTGCTCTCAGAGACTTAGGTGATTGACTGTTTAGGGACACATGATTTATTAAAACACAGTAGAATGAATAACTGTGAAAGAGCTGTCACATAGCAAACCTGCTCAGAAGCTGTCTCATTGCAAAGCTAAAAAAATGCCACAAAATGGTGTGAAACAATTATTTCATCCAATCAACTTTCTTGGAGACCCTTCCAACAAATCTCACCATTCCAGAGTATAGGGAGAAAAATTAGTAGAAGTTGTTGTATGACAGAAGTCCATCTGGATCAGCTAGCTCTACAACTGAAAAGTAGAAAGAGGAGAATCTCCTGACATGATCTCATTAGGAGGCTGTTGTGAATGGATTTGACTCTTGGTCCTATTCTACTGCCCTTCACCATCCCCTGGTATCCTGGTCTCAAGTCAACTCTAGGCTCTGTCTTTGTCTCTGTGTTGCTCTTCTGAGACTTGAACTTACTCTGTTCAAGTCCTTCCTTCACTTCCCAGCTCAGGCTAGGTAGCAATCGCCAAAGCAAGCAGGCAGCAAGTACCTCCGGAATACCTGCAAGCCATGGCTGCCTTGGGAACCCTTCTGGCTACTTGGAAAGTATATAACAGAATAGCAAGTCAGAATTCTCTTCAAGAGTAAGAGAAGAAAAAATTTGAGGATGCTGGGAAATGTATACCTGTCTGTTTCCTATTTGTTTTGCTATTCTATTACCCCAAGTTAACTCCTTAGAGACATTATGAACATCCATGACACTCTGTATTGTGCTATTTACTGCTTCCATTATTCCTGTGGTGTTTTTAAAAAATTTATCAGCCAAGAAAATGATGGGTAACAATAAATGTTATACCATTCCAGAACTCTCATTGTCAACTGATGATGCAATATTATTTGCAAGTATTTGAGAAAGTGTAAGTGCCTCATGGTACTGGACTCTTTGGAAAGTGTCTGATTAGATAGTTGCTCTAGTTAATTCAATTCAACAAAAATATATAAAGTTCCTGTTATATGCCCAGTTCTAGAATAGAATAGGTAGAGAATATAAAAAAGAGGAAAACAATGGCCTCTACCCTCAGTGAGTTTAATAGAGGATATAAGACATGAGCACAAGTAACCAGAGTACAAAGTACAATATATAAAAAGGCAACAAGAGATATATAAAGTTCTGTGGAAGTTTTTGAAATACCTTCCATAAATAAAATCGTGAGGAAAACCACAGTTGGATTATTTAGAGTTTTTAAATTATCTACATTGACATTTCTCTTCATTAATATCCTCAACTGAATCCCAAACATTTGGAATGAAAAAAACCGGAAGTGAGGGGGAAGTGACAAGTGACAAATGATATGTTTTCAAATATTCAAAAGTAACTTGTAGAAGAAGGATTAGATATGTTTTGTGTGTCTTTCTGGGTGGCAAAATATGACAAAAGAGGAGAAGGTAGGGAGGTAGATTTCAATTCAACATGGAGAAATGATTATCTTACAATTAGAGTTGTATAAAAATGGAATGGACTCAAAGATGTTTTGGGAAATGTTTAACAAGTAGTTATAAAAAAAAATGTACCTTTAAGTTTAATCAGCACTATTAACATTTTCCCCACTACTTTCTTCAGTCTACAAATCAATAAAATAATAAATCAAGTCCTGATTTATAATGTTTGTTGACTTCAGAAGCATAAATGCTCACACTGAAAATTAAACGATTAACTCTCAGAAATCTGTTGAGGTCCAGCACACCTCAAAAACTGTTCTTGGGAGTAGCAAAAACTTAGAACACTAAGTGGAGCAGGAGAGTATGCTGGGTCTGGAGTCAGAAAAACTCCTCTTCCTGAGTTCGAATCTGACCTCAGACACTTCTTAGCTCTGTGACTCTGGGTAAATCACTTAACCCTGTTTACCTTAAGGTTTCCTCATCTATAAAATGATTTGGAGAAGGAAATGCAAACTACTTCAAATATCTTTGCCAAGAAAACCTTAAATAAGGTCATGAAGAGTCACATACAAGTGAAGAACAACTGATGACTAAACATACTAGATAACACCAGGGATATTTAAGGAGGAGGCTGAATGAACACTTATTGAAAATATTGGTAGATAATCATTAGATGAGCTCAGTGGTCCTTTGCAATTTCAATACACCATGATTTTCTGAGTCTATGACTTGGTGATTTCTTAAGGTTCTATAAATACTATAATTCTATCAAGGGAATAAATTCATAACTTGGCATGAGGTTCTAGAAGGGAAAAATTCCTTTTTCGTGTGTGTGTGTGTGTGTGTGTGTGTGTGTGTGTGTGTGTGTGTGTGTGTATTCTTTATAAGACAATCAGCCACATCAATTTAGTATTTACTATTTGTAGAGCTCTCTAGGAAGTGCTGGGAGGAATTTGGTTCTGATTTTTGTTTCTTATTTGTTTGAATTTTGATTTTTATGACAGAGAACTATCACAAACTCTACTGAGTCAGGTAAGTATTTTGTGTGTGATTTAGTATTTTGAAGAGTTGTTTGGGGCAATGAAAGATTAAACAATTCATCCCATTTTCACAAAAGTAGTGTATCAGAGGAAGCACTTGAAACCAAGTTTTCTTGGCTTGAATGTTTACCCCCTATCTACCATGCCATGCAGCCTATAAAGAAGTACAAAGGAAGTAAACAAATATGATCATTGACATTAAATAAATAAGAGTAATTGAAAGGAGAAACTCCAACACTCTCTCTCTGTGTGTCTCTCTCTCCTCCTTCTCTCTCTCTCTCTTCCTCCTTCTCCTCCTTTCTGTCTCTCTCCTCCTCCTCCTTTTCCTCTCTCTCTCCTCCTCGCCTCCTCCTCCTCCTCCATTTCTTCCTCTTCCTCTTCCTCTTCTATCTCCTCCTCCTCATCCTCCTCCATCTCTTTCTCCATCTCCTCTTCCTCCATTTTCTCCTCCTCTTCCTCTTCCTCCTCCTCCTCTTCTTCCTCCTCCTTCATCTCCTCTTCCTCTATCTCCTCTTTCTCCTCTTTCTTCTTCTTCTTCTTCTTCTTCTTCTTCTTCTTCTTCTTCTTCTTCTTCTTCTTCTTCTTCTTCTTCTTCTCCTTCTTCTTCTTCCCTCCTCTTTGATACAATACAAGAGTTCTCTTAACATAACACCTAAAAAGTGTATAGTGTTTATTTTGAAGCAATGTTTGTTTTAATTCTTTCATTCAAAATAAATTAGAATTGTACTTTCAGTTACCCATGGTTACATACCCTGCAGCTAAACGTCTTATTATAATTATAGGGTTGGACTCTGAGAAAAGGATTAAGGTTTATATTACCACCCATCAGACAGCAGTTATTTAGGCTCAATACTTGGAGCCTTTCCATTTAGCTCCAACAAGGCAATTGAAGCCTGCAATGGAGAGGCCAGTTTCACAAGTAAAAAATAATAGTAATTCGGACAAATGAACATATTCCTTTTCTGGGACATATCACTATTGATTTTTTTGTGTTGTAAAGACAAGTTTGTAATTTTCTGTTTGATGTTAGCTCTTTGCTTCTGATACAAAAATCAGATGATAAGAAAAATGGACAATTTCAACTCTGCATCTTTTTCTTGTAAGGGTTGGGTTGTTTTGGTCAGGGAGGGGGAGTTGAGTATTGAATTTAACTATTTAAGTTTCTTTTTACAGATACATTAAAGAAGACTTTGATGTTCTTTTTTTCACTCCTCATTTCTTATTTGATTGTATGATACAAGATATTGTCACTCAAGTAAGAGGGGAAAAGGCAAGTGACATCTGTCTGCATTTCCTTTAGGACATAAGGTCTTTAGGCAAAGACTTTGTCACAGTTTTACTCCCTAGTGGGCAGTGATGACAGCGAAATATTCTGCCTTTAATTAGTCACTTCATTAACTTCCTTGGAACCAAGATGATATCCACTGGCCCAATTCAAAGGAATCTCCTTTGCCCTCCCTGCACAAAGATTAGCAATGCACTGAAAATGTTCTCCGTTTTCAGAAACAGATACAGCTTGCAAAGCCCACTGGGAATATCCACATTAGCACAGTTACCTTTAGTTTTCACACTCCATTTACTTCAGAGGTCTCAGATGTAGCCCTTGTTGCCTTCTTTAAGGTGTATTGCTTGGGGTGCAGACAATCAGATAAGAAATATGGAAATCTGACATTAGAGGAAGAACAGAAGTTCTGAGGTCTAGTTATTAATACCCAAGAGCTTCTGGGCTCATTACATACATTCCACATGAAGGATATCCATCTCAGAAAAGGGCAGGATTGTTCAAGAAACTTCAACCAATTCACAGTTCATCCATCAGTAGAAATTCAAATTAATTTTTCAAGCAAATAATTTCTAATTAAATTTTCAAGTTTTCTCATAGGGTACTTATGACATATGCATTTATCAGCGTCCAGTGGACCACTCAATAGTTCTTAGGACAAGCCCAATTAAAAGCTTATACTGGAAGGCAGGCTTAACTTTTCATACTTCTCTGAGCTTTTGTTTTATGACTTTCAGGGAGTCAGTTTCTGCCTCTGATTTTTCTCTTAATTATATAAAAGTGATTTCATAAGGAGGTCAGGCTTAGGGGGTAGGGATGGGGTTTGATTTTTCTTGCCTGATTTTTCTAATGTGAATAGAAATACCATACATATTCAAGTCACCAGAGAAACCAGAATGAAGAGAAAAGACTTGCTTGCTGCTAGCCCTGGAAACAGTCCATGTATTTTTCTCTTCCACACCCACTGGAGAAGTTCTCTAATTATATCATGTCTAAGTGGTTTATGTATTAGAAATATAACAGCCTAGTCAGATAAGGACCCTTCCCTTAGAGACAGAAATAGTTAGAATGAGAAATAACCCCTGTGTGCAACCAGTGAGTACAAAAGGAAATTTGCCAATCCCAGTTTATAACCCTATCTAGCTTTCTCATGACTGGAATATTCAAAGATGGTTTACATTTTAACTCTCTAAATAGTGCATTTGCAAAGCTGCAAAAAGGTGTGCTTTGTCCTCCCGGGCATAAAACAGTATTCTCCCAACATTTAGGAGTAATTCAGGACTATCTTCAATCCTAGGAGAAGCTTCTGGACAGATTTGAAAAGAATAGCAACATATCTGAGATCCCAGCTTCTTAAAAACTGTGGCTTAAAACCCCAGTCTCATAACTGAATGTGAGCGTGGCAAAGTTGTGATCTATTGTCAGGAAATGTTTGATTTGTATATCTATTTGATATACTTATGTACTTGGAGTCACCTAAAAATTTTTCTGGTGAAAAGGGGTTGTGAGTGGAAAAATTTTAAGACGTCCTGCCCTACAATTTCAATAGACTTGGATGGAAAATGTTATTTGCATCCAAAGAGAGAACTATGGAGACTGAATGTGGATCGAAGTATACTATTTTCACATTTTTTTTTTCTTTCTCATTTTTTTTTCCATTTTGATCTAATTTTTCTTGCACAACATGACAAATATAGAAATATGTTTAAAAGAATTGCCCATGTTTAACCTATATCAGATTGCATACTGTCTTGAGGAAGAGAAAGGTAAGGGAGGGAGGGAGAAAAAATTGCAACACAAAGTCTTATAAAAATGAATTATTGAAAACTATCTTTATATGTATTTGGAAAAATAAAATGCTATTGAAATTTTTTTAAAAGAAGTCCTGTTCTAGATTATGACAAAGGGGAATACTGGTGGTGATGTTGCAGATTGACAAATGGTCTTGCTGTATCTTTCATTTTAATACCAATAAATTATGTCTGGAGAGGCAACTTGATAGAATGGATAGAATGCTGAGTTCAAAGTCAAGAATTTTTCTTTGATATTAATTAACTCACTTAATTTCTTTGTACCCTAGGAAAATCCTTAGGAGTTTTTTATCAGGCATAGACTCCTGGAGATCTCTGTTGGTAGAGTACTTCTCACATTGGACATTTATCTCATATGATATGTTCCCATAAGTTAAACCTACATGAGTACCCCATGAACAGATTCAGTGTTTTTCTACTTTGGATCAAAATGTTGATCATAACACATCTCATGATTTGATTCCACAAAATGATAAAAGTTTTCTGAAGGCAGAGGCTATATCACAGATAGACTTCCTTGGTACAGCCCTCAGGAAAGGCTAAGCTCTTAGGAAGTGCTTCACATACACATGTTGAATTGAATTAAAACCAGAAACAAACTTGAGGTGTGAAATTGAAATACATAACAATGCTGTGGTTATGTCATCTTTCCCCCAAGGAGTCACTCTCAAATCATTCCATTTTGGGCATTTAAAACCCTTCATAATTGGACACCAATCTATCTTTCAAATCTTGTTTTACAGGAGCCTTTCTCACAGAATCTAAATCCCAGTCAAACTGGTCTTCATACATAACATTAGACTTCCTACCTTCAAGGATATTTGACTTTGCACTGTTGGTCCCCTTACCTGGAATGTATTCACTCCTCATCTCTGCCTGGTAGAATCCTTATCTCCCTTCCAACCTCATCACATCCTGCATTATGTCTTTCTTGATTACCATACCTATTAATGCCTCATTATATTTGCATTGTATCTATTTTGTGCAAATTTATTACATAAGAGTGAGGGTTTCAACCCCATCCAAATTAATGTAATCATGAAAGGTTCCAGATGGCTGGACTGAATCAATTGGTCTATCAAAGGGTGTAAACCAATACTAATAAGTCTTTAATCAATTTGGGTGGAGTGAAAGGTTTTGATTAATGGATGGAAGATAATGATATATAGTAAGAGAATTAATTATGCCCTAAAGAAGGAAAGAAGGAAGGAAGGGAAGGAAGGAAGGAGGAAAGGAAGAAAGTAAAGGAGAGAAGGAAGGAAGGAAGGAGGGAAAGAGGGAAGGAAGGAAGGAGGGAAGGAAGGAGGGAGGGAAGAAAGGAAGGAGGCAGAGAAGGAAGGAAGGAAGGAAGGAAGGAAGGAAGGAAGGAGGCAGAGAAGGAAGGAAGGAAGGAAGGAAGGAAGGAAGGAAGGAAGGAAGGAAGGAAGGAAGGAAGGAGGGAGGGAAGAAAGGAAGGAGGCAGAGAAGGAAGGAAGGAAGGAAGGAAGAAGGAAGGAAGGAAGGAAGGAAAGAAGGAAGGAAGGGAAGTAAGACTTATTAAATGCCTTCTATGTGCCAGACACTATGCTAAGCACTACAAATATCTCATTTAATTCTCATAACTCATGGAAGTAAGTGCTATTATTATCATCTCCATTGTATAGTTGAGGAAACTAAAAAAAAAAAAAAAAAAAAAAAAAAAGGAGGTCTAGCATTAAAGGTCTGGGGTCACACATCTAGTACACATCTTCCACCAGATTTGAACTATTTCTTCCAATTCCAGGCCCATCATTGTATATCTACTCTATCCATATGTATATCCATAGTTGCCTCTATGGAAAGCAGTTGCCTATTTATAGCATTTGCAGATGCTCACACTGCAAATTTAACAATCTGCTCTGTGACTCCTGGCATTGACCCTCAGAGCTCAGTGGAGAATTACATTTAAGGGGAACTTGATGAGGACTCCACAAAGAGAGAAAAGGCCCTCTAGTGCCATGATGCAGTGAGTCACACATAGTCCTCAAGATATGTTTTACACTTGGAAGTCTTTTGCCCTGTATTTGTCACAGACAAGGAACCACGTATATACAAACCCAACCTTACATGCCCCAACAGATTAACATATCAGGACCTTTACATGATGAGATCTATTCACACTTGAGAATCCAAACTCCTCAGAGTCACTGAACAGACACTGTAGAAAGTAGAAGCCAGCATAGTCTGCAGATACAATTTGCCAACAAGAATGAAAGTTGGGATAATAATCTGAGAAGATTTATGCTGTACATATTGTCCCAGTAGAATGTAATTCCTTGAGACAGGAATGCATTTGTTTTCATCTCTGTATCCCCTGTGCCCAGAAAAGTGCCTGACACATAGTAAGTATTTAATAAATATTTATTGATTAATTCAAAAGCATCAGCTCCTTAAAGTCCTGGGATGGGGATGTAGTTGCAGCGTAGATCCTGAAACCCCACTAAACTCACCAGTGGGAATGCTCACAGTTCAGAATCACATTTTGTTTGTCAAATAGTTTGTACTGGAGCCCAAAATAGCTATACTTTTTTTAGCGAAAGGGGATGGTAATGTGGGTGTGGCCTGCAGACAGTGAGTACTCTGATAGAAGGGCCCATGTCCTTTCCCTTCCAAATGCAAATCCATGTTAAAAACAACCAGAAGCTTTTCTAGCTCACAAATGTGCATGTAAATAAAACACCCAGATGCTTTTTTTGGTCTCAGCCAGGCCAAATAACTACTTGTTAATGATGTCGTAAGAGGAAACTTAATGCATCTGGTAAGCATTGGGCTAGATTATCTCTGAGATCGCTTCCAAATCTGTGAGTCTATGAAAGAAATGAGGGCCAAAAAGTGGACATCAATTTTTCTAGTATATGTAGATGAACTTGACCCCAATCACTGAGTCTGTGACTGAGAGATATCAAAATTATGATTACATTCACTATGAACAGGTTAAAATGTTTTAATCTTGTTGAGAATTCCTTATATTTGTAAAATAATACAAGCACAACTATTCACAAAAATCACCAGGCAATTTGAGTTTTTAATTTTTTTCTTTTTTCTCTTTACTAGAAGGGCCTATCTGGCAAACATTAAGAGTAAACAGAAACATCCTGGACCACATCCCAGCTCCTTCCCTAACAAATCTCACAGAGTATGTCACCATGACTTCTTTGTATTTCCATGAATCACAATCACAGGAGTGCTACCAGGATTGATCTCAAATTAGTGTTGGAGCTTCTTGGACTAAAGAGGAATTTTGTATGTGCAAGAAAGAGGAGAAGGATAAAGAAAAGACAGATTACATTTTCCACTCAAAATAACAATGGTGGTAGTGGTTGACATTTTTATAGTTCTTAAATAGGGCAAAGTGTTTTACCTATATTACCAAAAAAAAAAAACCCTTCTTACCAGCATGATCTTGCTTTCTAATTCCCTCCTGGATTTTGTGGTACTCTTTCTATTAGACATGAGAGATGCTAAAATATTCCAGTAACAAAAATGTTCTTTCCCCATGCTGACAGATGCTCAACCTGATCTGGTCTATGGTGGCCATGAAAGACAAGCACTGGGAAATAGCTAGGTGACCCAGTGGATAGAACAATGGGCTTAGAATAAAGAAGATCTGAATTTAAATTCTGCCTCAGACACTTAATAAAACTAAGACTCTTAATATTGCCTATGGCTATAATATTTTGTTGTTGAGTTATATCTGACTCTTCATGATTTAATTTGGGGTTTTCCTGGCCCAAGATATTAAAGACTTTTTCAGGGCTGCTGATCCACTTTCAGTGTCCACTTTCACCCAACTTTCAGCTATGGCTTCAAGAAACTATAGCATGTGCAACGGCCCCACTCAGTAAAACCATCTTGGAGACAAGCTAAACCATGTTGAGGTAACCCATAACCAGCAATGAATCAGGGAGATGTCAACTGCTGAAAATACAGGCATTATGGAGCACTTAAAGCTTGGTGATATGCGAACGTCATCTACCGCATCCCCAGCCATCTCTAATCATCCTGACTTTTTGTCACTGGACTTTAATGAAACTGGAATAGAGAATTAGACTGATGACTTTTTTTTTTTTTTTTAACTCTGCCTTACATAAATTCAATTCATCCACAAATCAAGACATCATCTCACGAAATCATTGATCTTTTTCAAAATTAAAGACTATATAACAAGCCTCATTCATTTTCTTCATCTATAAAAGGAAAAGGTGGGATTCAATACAAAAATCTATGAGGTGGACAGCGAGGAAAGGGAGGGAGTGCAATAAACTATGGCCTCTTCTCCCCAGAGTCCAATCCACCTGAACACATGGAAAACACAGTCCCCTCCCCCTTCCCAAGAATTGCAAGTTTTTGAAGGCAGCTTATCCCTCCTGTTGGATGAGCATAATGAGCCACTATAAAATCTTAAGATCTCTCATAACTGCTCCTGTACTCTCTAGAATCCTTCTATCCCTCATTGATATTTGGATAATCCTCCACCCTGGGGTTCTCCTCTCTTTATTGATGATTCCTTTTCAAGACTACCATTTTAGGAAGGACCTTTTCATGCTATTATTTTGTTTCTTTCATTAACGTACTCACCACATTTACAAATTGGACACACTTATTATGAGATGATTCATGCCTTCTCCCATTTTCCAGGTTTCCTTTAGAATGTAAACATCTTAAGGGAATTATTTTGCTTTCTTCTTTTTGCATCACTGGAACTTATCACAACAGTGAGTTTTGTTTTGTTTTGTTTTACATTTTAATGTTTATTTAAAACTAAATGAAAAATAAGAAAAAAAACTAGAAAAGGAAAAACAGGAAAATAAAAATTAAAAAAAAAATAAAGCAAAACAAAACAAGATTGTCATCTGCCCAGCAGAACATCAGGGAAGATTCAAAATATGTAACAATGTATTTTTATTTCAATAAAATATATGTACCACTAGATAAGTTTATATTCATGATTGTCCATCTTTTCTTTGCTTCTTTGTGGATAATTCTTTTATTTTCTGATGTATGCTTTTTCCTTAATTTTTTTTTTCCTCTTTCATCCCTCCCATCTCCCCCCAAGCAGGCTACAGTTAAATATGAATATATTTATGTTTGTATGTATGTATATATTCACATCCACACAATGCATTTATCTATGTGTGTGTGTGTGTGTGTGTGTGTGTGTGTATACACACACAGATAACAACCTACAAGTATACACACATATAAACATAAATATTTTTTCCTAATAAATTCTATTCCTGATCCTTGTTATTGTTTTGTGTTAATTTATTTCCTATCCTTGTTAGCTCTTTTACTTTAATGCTGCTCCTTAACTTGCCTTGCTATTACTTAACATCCCCTCACCCATAGATCCCTTCCTTATCTTCTCCCCCCATTCTTTGCTGCCTTCTTTGTTCAATCTTGATCAATCTACACATCTTAGTTCCCCACTTTATTCTATTTCCTTTTCCCTTATTTCTTTATAGATTTTGGAGGGTGTTATACCCATCATGGTGTGTATGTGTATGTGTGTGTGTGTGTGTGTGTTGTGCCCTATTTAACCCATTCCCAATGTGAGTAGGTTTTCAAAATTACCAGCCCGCCTCCCCCATTTAATGTTTCTGTATCAGTTCTTCCTTTACACATCATTCATAGAGAAAATGACTATTTTTATCTTTTCCTACACAATTTTCCTTTTTAGAGTCTGATCATACTTGAGCTTGGTCAGATGCTCTGCCCCAATCTTTCTTTTGAACTACCCAATTGTCAGTCTTAGATATGTGGTTTACATTTCCAAATATAAAACATAAACAGTTGGTCCTTGTTGAGTCTCTTGAAATCAGTCTTTGGCTCTTCCATGTTACATTTTCTATTGAGTTTAGGTTTGGTTGTCACAAAATCCTGAACATCTGCCAGTTCATTGAATGTCCTTTTATTTTTTTGTTCAGTATTAAGCTTAGTTTTGCTGGGTATGATAGTTTTGGCTGTAGGCCTAGTTTTTTTGATTGTTTATATCTATATAATATTTCTGGATCTGCGGTTTTTTACTGTAGCTGCTGATAAAACCTGAACAATTGTAGCTCCAGCATATTTAATTTTTTGGTTGTTTCTTATAAGATTTTTGCTTTGATTTGGGAGTTTCAAAATTTAGCAGTAAAGTAATAGCAATGTTCTGAGATGACCAGCTGTAAATGACTTGTCCAGGACTACTCTGAAAGACTTATGATGAAAAATCCTATGCATACCCAGAGAAGAAACTGATTGTGTCTTAATACAGATTAAATCATACTCTCTCTCTTTTTAAAACTATTTTTCTTGAAGGGTTTTTTATTAGAGTGTGAAATTTATGTTTTCTTTCACAATATGGCTTTTATGGAAATGTTTTGCATAACTTAACATGGGGGTTAGAGGTGAAGATAATGGAGAGAATTTGAAACCCAAAAATTTTTTTAAAAATTGTTTTAAATGTAACTAAGGAAATAATAAATAAGATTTAAAAAGAAAGATATTTAGTAATAATGTTCTTATGTATTTCCTTGTAGAATCTCTTTGAGGCAGTGATGGTAGATCTTTTTTCTATTTCTACTTTCCCCTCATTTCAGGACAAATTTCTTTGATTTTTTTTTTTTTTTTTTTGGATTATTGTGTTTTTGGGGGGAGGCACAGTTTTCAGGTAGTTAATATATTCTTAGTATTTCTCTTCTTGATCTGTCTTTCAGATCTGTTGCTTTTCTTATGTTTCATATTTTCTTCAATTTTTTTCATTCTTTATATTTTGATTTGCTATTTCTTAGCCTCTTATAGCTTCACTGGCTTCCCCTTGTCCAATTCTAATTTTCAAAGAATTATTTTCTTCTTTAAGACTCTATATTTTTTATAGTTGGTTGACTTTTCATAATCTTGTTTTTCTTGGATGATTCTTTTTTTAAAAGTTTTTTTTAAATCTCTCATTTGATTTTTAAAGTCTCTTTGAGATTTTCCTATTTTCTGAGCTAGGAGCTATTTATGTTACTCTTTGGAGTAGGGGAGGCTTTTTTTTTTTTTTTTAACTTTACTGTCCTCCTCTGAAGATGAATCTCAGTTTTCTCTATTCTCATAATAAATTTCTATGGTTGGGATCTTTCTCCTTTGCCTGTTCATTTTTTTTAAAATAATAAATTATTAGTGTAACTACCTCTAAATCTGGGTTTGGGGCTATGGTGCCTCTGGCTTCAATTCAGCTCTCTGACCTGGAACCCCAAACTAAAACTCCACCTTCCTACAAATGCTAGCAGCCAGCCAGGCCTCTGCCCCATTGCCTCTGTACTCACAGGGTGTACTGGTTCCTTCTCACCCAGGGCTGGACCTTAGCAGCACAAGTGGACTTGGCTTTCCTAATCAGTCGAGGTTCCCTCAGTCTTTCCTGATTCAGACCCCAGATTCCCCATGCTGAACTGGAGATAAAAGTTCCTGCGCTTGGTTGGGGGGGGGGGGGAGGGGAGGAGGGAGAGAGAAGGAGGGGGAAGAAGGGAGGGCAGTTTCCTTTGGACCAACCTAGCCCCAGAGATCTCCTTCTATTCCTTGTTGTTTCAGTGGAGCTAGTCTGGAGATGTTTACATTAATGCTGGTTAAACCTCCCAGTCCTGGTCTTTATTTGGTCTTCTTGGATTGTAGACAGAGGACCCTTATTCCGCCTTAAGTCTTATTTGGGTCTATGTACATTTTGAGGCACAATTTTGTTTTGTTTGTGTGGGAAATCTGGAGGACTTGAACTATTCTAACTTATTTAACCATTTTCCTAGAATCCTCTCCCAATAAAATGAGTTCTTAAATAAATCCTTTATGTGTTTTTCTGTCTATCTATCTATCTTTCTACCCATCTAGGTCTATCCATCTGTGCATCTGCCCAGCTGTCTACCTATTTTCTATCATTCATCTATCAATCTATCTATGTCTGTTTGTATATCTATTGCCTGTCATCTATCTATCTACCCATTTGTTTGTCATGTATTTATCTATCTATCCATCTGTCTGTTATCTATCCTCTATCAATTTATCAGTCTGTTTGTCTGTAGTCTATTTTTCTATCTATCTGTAGTTTAAAATCCACCTATTTACTTCCTTCATTTTACGAACAAAGAAATTGAGGACTCCAGAAGTTAAATGACTTGCCCAAGCTCATAGAGGTGGTAAATAGTAGATGCGGTACTAGAATTTGTGTTCTATAACTCCAAGCTCTTGCCTTTGTACCAAATTATATACCTATGAGGGCACAACTTTCAGGAGCCCCCCAACTTGCTTTTATGAAGCCTTATGCTTCCACACCTGGGAGTGGGCCCCTCGGGTATCTCTAATAAATATAGTATGGACTACCATAAAAAAGCCTCAGTTAATCAGAGTAACCTTGAAAACCCAACTGCGTTCCTGGGGCATCCTTTATCATCAAGCTGAGTCCTGCATAAACTTCTCTAGGCTGCCCATGATATTATTGATGCTCAGCCCGATGACTTCTGATCTTATTTATTCCTTTTTTATGCCTTGCACATCGATGATCCTTCTTTGTCTGACTCCCTCTTTCCTCATACTGTTCTACTTTGTCATGGAGGCCGATCAACACTCCCTTAACTGGCTGGAGGCCTGATGCCGGTTTCTGCTTCTCCAGTACAAGGACTGGGACAGATGCAGGCATTTCTTCCAGGATCCCAGCCATTCCCTAAAAGTGTGCTTTGTCCTAAGTGGAGCTAAGCCTGGGATAGATGGCGTCCCCTGCCTTCCCACAGCTCCACGAAGCCCACAGTGCACAGACTCTAATGCTGCAGCGATTATGAGTAAGCCAGTCGGCATCTGTCCAAGGCATCTGTCCAAGACCTAGCAGCCAAGCTAGTTATCTGCAGAAGCTAAACCGGCTCTCAAGTTGACAGAATGTATGGCCTGCCAATATGGGCAAGGACTCAGATTGGCTTCCTCCACCACAATCTCCTGCATGAAAAATGAAACCTGGGGTAATATCGTTTCTCTACTTCAAGGACAATGATAAATACGATGACATGAGTGTGTTTGTTCCCATTTTCCTCTCTTTTTCTCTCTCTCTCTTTTGCTCACAAAAATTCACTTGTTACCAGCTAATGCCAACTGTAATCACTACTCCAAAACACAAAGAAAATGTAGACATCACCGATAGCTGCAACAGAAAAGACTTTTCTGGGGAATGTGTTTTTAGTCATAAAGCCATACATGACAGGCATCAACCCATATGTGTGACAAATGGGAGTGTGGGATTTTCAGCATAAGAAATGAAGTCACATTGTAGTTGTTGTCTGAGGGAAGACATTTAAATATCAGGCATTCCTTCATTCTCTTGAATCCCTTCCCCCACTTGGACCCAAACAATTACCTTGCATTTGGTTGAATACATTTTGTATATGTATACTTTGGGGGATCTGTATTTGCCTGTATAAGTATTTTGTCTTTTAATAGAAGGGAGGCTCCTTAAAAGTAGGAACTGTTTCACTTTTGTCCTGGTTTTTCCAACTGCTAGCACACAGCAAAATCTTTTTTTTTTTTTTTAATAGCTTTTTATTTACAAGTTATATGCATGGGTAATTTTACAGCATTGACAATTGCCAAACTTTTTGTTCCAATTTTCTCCCTCCTTCCCCCCACCCCCTCCCCTAGATGGCAGGATGACCAATACATGTTAAATATGTTAAAGTATAAATTAAATACAAAATAAGTATACATGAGCAAACCGCTATTTTGCTGTACAAAAAGAATCGGACTCTGAAATATTGTACAATTAGCCTGTGAAGGAAATAAAAAATGCAGACGGGCAAAAATATAGGGATTGGGAAACACAGCAAAATCTTAATAGATACTTGTTGATTGATCCATTTGTCAATAGAGATTGATCAATAGAGATTATAATTACAATGAAAAATTTTTGTTTTATTTTGTTTTTACTGGAGCTAGAAGATAGTATTAATTGGAATTTTGGTGAAAGTTTGATCTTGAACTTTAGTTGAGAGACAGTATGATAGAAAGTTTGTTATACTGCTCATCCTTGAAAGTTACAATCTTTTTCCCTTTTAATATAATGCTTTTTTTTTTACCTCATATATTTGTCATGAGATCTTAAGTTAATCTATTGAAGCTAAAAATATTAAATATCTATGATCATATTACCTGCTCTCTTCCTTATTTAGAAATCTTCAATAGATGGACTTCTGTTGACTCCAGAATAAAAACTTTCTTATGTAATATTTTATTTCCCACCTCTATCTCCCATATTCTCTAGCAGATTAGTTCTATTTATCATTCTCTCTTTCTCTATCTAAATCTCTATTTCTTTCTCCCTGTGTGTGTGTATCTCTGTCTCTCTTTCATTTATCTCTCTCCCTATACCTTACATTACCTTATATTATGCAGTTTAATTCTTTCATCACTACCACCAAACAGTTTATTCTAAATGTAAAAAACATAAATGTCTCATTTCTTGCCTGTAAGCTTTTTTTTGAGTACTTTGTAGAAACTCTGTTTTGAAAATATTCTCATTTGTAACTCTTTTATCTCTACTTTCTTGCCTTAATAGAAGCTAGGTTTTTCTCTGAAAACAACACATCCCCTTCTGCTGCCTCCTCCCTTAGAGACTAGTGTTATCTTTCTCTCTATCTCTTCATCTGTCTCTCTCTTTCAATCTCCCTTCCTCTGTCTCTCTCTCCATTATCTATCTCTCACACAAATTCACACATACACATATACACACAAACATCTTCAGTCTCTATTTACTGGTTCCTTCCTTGTTGCCTATAAACAGATCCATTAACTCCCTCCATACTAAAACAACAACCACAACTCTTGTTTTGCCTTTGATCCTACTATCCCCAGTAGCTATTGATCTATGTCCCTTCTCGTCTTCATGCTTAAACTCTTTGAGAAAATCATCTGTACTTAGTGCTTCTATTTCTCCTTCCCACATTCTCTTCTAAATATTCTGCTTCTGCTAAATCTAGGCTTCTGACCTCATTCTACAACTGAAACTACTCTTTCTAAAATTACCAGTTACCTCTTAATTACCAAAACAAATCTTTTCTGAACACTCATACTTGTAGGACTTTCTGCAGCATTTGATGTCATTGTTCACTTTCTCTTCTTGGATACTATCTTTTAAAATCTTGAATCTGGTGACATTACTCTCTCCTAGTTTTCCTCCTAGCTGTCTGATTATTCTTTTTATGTCTTGTTTGCTGATTAATAATGTATGTCATATTCACTAAAGGTAGATGTTTTCCTAATGCTCAGTATTGGGCCCCTTTCTCTTACCTCTATATTACCTTATTTGATGATCTCATCAGCAACTGTGGGAGGGAAGGTAGGAATAAGGAGAGGGAGAGAAAAGGAGATGGAAAGGGAGAAGGAGAAAAAGACAGACAGCCAGAAACAGAAACAGAGACAGAGGGAGACAGAGACAGAGATAGAGAGAGATACAATGAAATAACTCAGTAGTTTTTCCAAACCGTTGATTTCAATCAATTTTGGAGTTATGACAACCTATTTTTTTCATATTTAAAGATTCTCCTTATGCCACCTGGTTTCTAACCCTAGTAAAAAGTCAGCCACCAAGTGTGAGGAACCATCTGTGTATTGTAATATGGTCATCTGGTATAGGTGATCAGGAGGCAGAGGGATAGAATGAGAGGATGTCCTACCTGTGTCTCATCTCTAACTGGGTTTCCCTTTTCCTCTTTCTTCATTTCTATCTTTCTGTTCTCTCCTCCCTATAATTCTTCTTCCCCTCCAATCATATGGCATCCATCCTCTATGCTCATGCACCTTCTTCAGCTAATTTATTTACCTCTTCATTAAACAATTTCTGAGCAGATCAATCATATAAAAAAATAGCATTTTGATTATCAGTAAAAATTTGTATTATTCTTTAGGAAAATTGATAATCCTTGAGGTTTGGGCATCCCACTTTGAGGTGGGAGTGGAATATAGAATAGGAAGAAAAGATTTAGAGGAAGAATAGGCATTTATATTGAAACTCTCATTAAAATATTTAGAAATTTAAATCATTTTACTGCCATTCTAGGTGTCAATTAAAACTAGATACCAATTGAATTCAGTTTGATTTAATTCAACTTGCTGTGTGGACATTTTTCAGTCGTGTCTGACGCTTTTTGACCCCATTTGGGGTTTTCTTGGCAAAGACACTGGTGTAGTTTGCCATTTCCTTCTCCAGCTAATTTCACAGATGCAGAAAGGCAAAGAGTGTTCAAGGACTTGCCCAGAATAATACAGCTTATAAATGTCTGAGGTAGTATTTGAACTCAGATCTCCTTTTTGTAGGCTCTGTATTATATATACCTTATATTCTGTCTAGTTGCCCCTATATATTTGATGAGCCTAATTATTTCTTGACTTCAACTTACTTTATCTCTTGGCTATGTACTTGGCACAGGACATATACACATCATAAGAAAATATAATTTTAAGAGAATTAGAAATTAATTTTTTTTAGAATAGTGCAATGTTCAATACAATCTACTCAATTAAACTAATTGAAAAAGATAGGCTTATATTATGACTCCACAATTTTGTCAGCTAAGTTATAATAGGTAAGGCAACTACTCAGGCATGGGTGTCCTTCCCTTCTATGGGAGAAAACCTCCATTTTTCTGATCTTCACATTTTAGGGCCCCATTAGCAGGAGTGGTCTGATTGATAACAGATGTCAGAAAGCAGCAGAGGAAAGCCGGCACACCAGAATTATTCCTTCTTACAATTTCTAAGATACTTACTATATTGTCAAGTGGAAAGATTGCCTTAATTCTCTTATTAGGTTTGCACTAAAGGTGAGAGTAAGATTGTTGTTATTTTAATAATAATCATAAGACTTATTTAGTGCTTTAAGGTTTTTAAAGCACTTTACAAATATTAGCTGTTTTATCCTCAAAATAATAGGAGGTTATTATTATTCTGACTTTACAGATGAGGAAACTGAGGAAAACATCAATTAAATGATTTGTCTGGGATCATACAGCTGGTGTCCCATGCAAGATATGAACTCAAATATTCCTGATTCCAGATCCAGCTCTCTCTACACCTACCTGCTTGGGGTATAGGCCAAATCCCTGTAAATGAAATACTTTCCATGGCATTTATATCAAATTAAAAAAAAAGTCTCAGCCTAGGTTAAAGTATCCAGTCCTTTAATCTAAGAAGGCCCTTTTGAACTCTGGACCTTGCATGTGGACAGAACTTAGCTTAGTGCTAGGGGAGCATAACCTTTAAGGAGATGAGCTAAACTAGACTTTGTTTTTACATTGATTCATTATATACTTCTTACCCTAATGCTGTGGCAAAAAAAAAAAAAAAATTGTTTATAACAAATTTTATCTCCTGTGGAGAAGGGAGGAGTGAATAGAAAGGTACCCAGAACAAATCAAGAATTAGACAAGTTTTTATTTCCTATGCAAAAAAAAAAAAGAAATGTCATATATAAAACATAAGTACATATTGACAGAAAGGCTTAAAAACAGAATTCAGTTATTTAACTTATAGTTATTAGTATAGTCTCACTCAGAAAGTTACTTAAACCTTATCAGAATTTAAAGTAGTTTGTGGGCTGACTGAATAGGCATTCTACATTTCACCTTGAGTCTGCATTTTCTTTTTTTTTATTATAGTTTTTATTTACAAGTTATATGCATGGGGATTTTTACAGCATTGACAATTGCCAATTTTTTGTTGCAATTTTTCCCCTCCTTCCCCCCACCCTTCCCCCAGATGGCAGGTTGACCAATACATGTTAAATAAATTAAATACAATATAAGTATACATGTCCAGTTATTTTGCTGTATAAAAAGAGTCAGACTTTGAAATAGTATACAATTAGCCTGTGAAGGAAATCAAAAATGCAGGCAGACAAAAATAGAGGGATTGGGAATTCTATGTAGTGGTTCATAGTCATCTCCCAGAGTTCTTTCGCTGGGTATAGCTGGGTCAATTCATTCCTGCTCTATTGGAACTGATTTGGTTCATCTCATTGCTGGAGAGGGCCACGTCCATCAGAATTGATCATCATATAGTATTGTTGTTGAAGTATATAATGATCTTCTGGTCCTGCTCATTTCACTCAGCATCAGTTCATCTAAGTCTTTCCAGGCCTTTCTGAAATCATTCTGTTGGTCATTTCTTTCTGTATTTTCTTTTGACTGATAAGCCAAAAAAGAAGTTATTTTCATTTTCTTTCTTAGGGACATTTGGGGTTAAGGGACTTGTTCAAGGTCACACAGCTAATAAGTATCTGAGGCCACATTGGAACTCGGGTCCTCCTGCCTCCAGGCTCAGTGCTCTCTATCCACCGTATCACCAAGCTGCCCTTGGTCACCTTCTTTAATGAAGAAACTCCCCTTGCCTGGCCACCCACTCAGTTTCACCCAATAGATTCAGTAGCCCAAGGCCCCTCTTCCTCATAAAACTCTCTCCATGCTTTTGGACATCCAGTACTAATTCTTTCAGTTTCCTCATCCCCAGTACAACAGGGATAAGAATATCACTTACCTCACAAGATTGTTGTGGGAATCAATGAAATAATATGTAGAGTACTTTACAAACCTTAAATAACTATACAAATGTTCATTATTATTATTATTATTATTATTCTCAAAGGCAGCAGGGAAATAAGGAAAGGAAAGAGCAAAAGGCAGCTAGTGGCAAAAACTCACCCAGTTCAGTTACTTTGCTCTAGCCCTATGTGACTGGGGTGGGGAGAAAGGGTAGAGCCCACCTTCTTATTCCCTCATGGGAAGTTCCAGTTACATGAATCTATCTAAAGGATGCAGTTTTCCAACCAGAAGAGTCAGAAACTGTCTCTTCGTTTTTTAGTGGACACAGTATCCTTTTCCCTAGCTGCTATTAGGTACAAACAAAGGATTTGGGATCAGTTAAAGGTTCCTTTATCATGCCCAAGTGCCAAGTCCTTTGTCATAGGAAGCAGAAAACTTCCACATTTCTTAATACCAAGTTCCCATGAGCATTGAGGTATGTGCTCTGGCCAGAAGCAGGCAGGTCATTTCTGAACATTGTCTGTGCAACCCTTGTTACAGTATCATAAACCTGAGAAGACCTTAGTCATAGGCCGAGTTCTACCATTCTATAGAGGGGAATAGTAAATTTTCTAGGTAGCCACTTGTGCCTTAATAGCAGAAACACAGAAGCTCAGACTTGGATTGGGGAATTTTCTAGCCCCTGTCAGCACATCAGCTCACCATCTTCGTCCTTGAAAACCAAAAAGGCAGTTAGGTAGTTTTGTTGAGGAATTCAAGGGCTAAGATCATGCTGGGTCTTGCAGAGTGTTGTTCCTCTTTTTCTTTTAAGAGTAAAGGGATTGATTTTATTTCATTTCTTAACCTCTATCTCTTCAATCCCAGTGACATGGGGAAGTTGTCTTTTCTGTGATGAAACAAAAGATTTAAGCAGGCCTTCAGAGCAAGTGGGAATCCCAGCTCTTTGATAGCCTTATGTAAGAGGAAATTGGACTATTAGGAAGCACTTTTCCCCTCTCCTCCAAATCTCTCTTCTTCTCCATCCATACTGCTTCTCCTCTTCTTCCACATCTCCCTTCTCCCTTTAGGCCCCATTACTCCCCTTCCTTTACCCTTTTTACCTTTACTCCCTTTGGGTATTTTCCCTTTGTCTGTCCATTTCTCTCTCTCTCTCTCTCTCTCTCTCTCTCTCTCTTTCTCTCTCTCTCTCTCTCTCTCTCTCTATATATATATATATATATATATATAGATGCATTTAGATGTATAAATTTAAATTATTATATATGTGAACATATATATACATTATACATATATAATATCAATAATAACCAGGCAGTAAAGCCTCTGGGTGTCTGTGTAAATGTACATTGTGGTGGTTAAAAATGAAGTGACAAGGTCATTAAAAAGATTACTAAAAAAGGGCTGGGAAATGGAAGAAATAAGAAAACATCCTATTGCTAAATTGAGCCACAAGAAAATAACACCAAATAAAAGATAAACCATTTATTTCTCAAGCAGCTTAATCTTTATTTCACCAGTGGTATTGATCTTCTTAATTATCAACCATAAAATCTCTGGATTTCATTTTCTGCAGAGCATTAACAGTAAGAAATCTATGTGAGTCAGTTTGCTTGGACCTGTGAAAGGGAGTTTTATACATACAGGCAGCCTCTGGGTAGAAACTCAGAGAAGGAGGCCTTATCAAAGAAAGGCAAATTATCTGCCTAAGTCAAGAAAAGGCCACACACCAGGTGAACTCAGCTTTTCTGTCCTGAAGGAGCTTAGCAAAGGTGGGTCTATGAAGATGCATTTTGAAAATAACTGAACTATCTCTAGTTGCAAGGCACATAAAGAATCAGTGTACCTTCAGGAGGCATCTTTAAAATGATTTACAAAACACTCGAGCAGGTTTAGACCCCTTGGTTGGCGTCCCCTTTGGAAAACCTCCAGGGCTATGTTTGCCATCAACATCAGTAAGATGCTTCAAGACATTCTGACTGCTATTTATACTGTCATAATTATAATCCCCAAACTTACATGATTACAGCGTTAGTAATTCTGTTGATTATAAATAGCACTAATGCTGTAATACATTATCAACGTCTGACTGCGTTTTGAGGATCTAGTCCATATACACGGGAATATTTTAGGTCTGAAGATCTTCATGTAAGTAACTCCTTAAAGTGAAACCATCTATTTAGACTGCTCCAAGAGGCTGCTTGTATAACACTTGGCCATTTTCTCTGCTTGCTTCTTTGATGAGAGGCCTTTGAGAAGTCAGGGCTGTGTTTTATAGTCAAATGATTAGGGGATAGCAGATTGAATCAGTGTAGGGACTTCCTGGTGTGAAAACTTCCTTCCCCAGGCAGAAACTCATCCATAACTGGATGCTTGGATGCCTCTATACCTGGGGGCATAAAGAGATGAAGTGGGTTTTTTTTAAAAGCTATCAAACTGTAATAAAGAGTAAAGGTAGAGTCTGTCTTTACTCTGAAGCAAGCTCTGTTAACATTACAGATCTAGAGTCGAAATCAGAGACCATCTAATTCAGCCTCCTTTTTAGATGAATAAGGAAACTGGGATTCAAAAATGTAAAGTGCTTTTCCCAAAGTCACATGGGGGTAAAGGGCTGAGCTGAGAATTTTTTCACTTTACTAGATATCATTCTACTATGTCCAATTTTGTTATTGTTCAATGTTTCAATTGTGTCTCGCTCTTTGTGACCCCATTTTAGGGGTGCTGGAGTGGTTTGCTATTTCCTTCGCCAGCTTATTTTTACAGATGAGGAAACTGAGGCAAAAAGGATTAAGTGACTTGCTCAGAGTCAGCTAATAAAACTGAGGAGAATATCTTCCTGATTTCAAGCGCAGCACTCTATCAACTCAATCACTGAGCAGCCCACTATGTCCAACATCTCCCTATTAAAACAATCCTCTCTATTGTGGAGCCAAAGTGAAGTCTCTTTTTCTTTGGATTTGCTAAAATGAGAGTGACTCCATTTAATCACTCTAGAGCTCAGTGTGTTTCTACACTAGCAAATACTTCATTCTGTGAAAGACTCTGTGTGTGTGTGTGTGTGTGTGTGTGTGTGTATGTGTGTGTGTGTGTGAACTCATTCAGTTTGATTGAAAGAGATACATGACATATATATTTTCTATATGTTGACAGTTCAGTGTATAATTAATATTTACTATGAAATTTCCCTTTTAAATAAATATACAAAAAAAAAACCCAACAATCTCCTTCTAGAGAGATATGTTCCATTTGTCCTTCCAAATTTTCTTGATGAATTCCACTTTAGTTTCCTTCAGTCTGTGACTAAAATTTAACACACTTTGGTAATAGAGCTTACATAATGTTTCTTCCACCTCAGCAGACTGAGTGTTATGCTTGAAAGTACTATTTTACAGTAAATTCAGGTATCCTTTATCAAATCAACTCTGGGGAAATGCCCAATGTAGTTATAACATCTCCCAGAAAGGGAGAAATAATTCATGTGTTACACATACAAATACATATGTAAACATACATTGCAAATACACACACAAGCACATATAGCAAATTCAAATAAGTTATAAATTATAATAACTCTCAAGTGGTATTTGTTTTAAAAAACATGAAGTGTGACTGTTGCCAGGCAGGTATGTTTTACAGATAATTATGGTCTCCAAATCCATTTTCATCTTGAATAATTAGATTACTAAAACTTTGATTTTTAGGGACTTATTTACTTGTGGATAATATAAGTATAAACATAGAAACAAAATTATTTACGGGGTATCAACTATTTTCTAAATGTAGGAAATATGAACATCTATATTTTAACATTTTTTTTCACTGTGTAATTATTAGGTGCAAGTTGGCCCCATAAAAGAGAGAAGAAAATGCAAATCTATCCTTTCTTTACCGAAACTGGGACCTATGGGTGTGGTGCAATGCATACATCATCAGATGATTGATGTTTTGGTTAGTTTCCCCTGTTTTTTTTTTTTTCCTTTTCTCTTTTTTATTCTTTCTTACAAAGGGGTAGCTATTTGAAGGGGGAATAGGGAGAGATATATTTGAAAATTAAGATCATATAAAAATTATATATGTGTACACATACATACATGTATATATTTTTTAAAGTTTGGTTCTTTTGTATTGACTCGTTATATATTCATTCATTCATTTATTTATTTGTTTATGGGGGGAGAGAAGGAAGTGGCTTTTCCTTCTTAGGCTACCAATGAATCATAAACTCAAGCTTATGGTTCAGCGTCTTTCTGACTCACACTCTGGTAGGGCTTAAATAATGTAACACCATTTTGCATATTATAGAGACACAACTTCAGAGAAAAAGGAATAATGGATTTTTGTATGATTACCTCATTAGAAAACAATAAAGTTTGGATCATTTTTCACCTGATTTACTTATCATGTTTCTATATATTATAGAGAAATACAATTACTACTTTCTGTCTCAACTAGGAATTCAGATCTAGATTTTCCCAAAATTCATACATTATTTTAAAAACTCGCAAAAATTAGGAATTAGGAATTTGTGCTAAAAATATATGAGGCAATAAGCAAATATATTTTGACTTTATTTTATTGAATCATTATAATGACAAAAATAGCCTTTATCATCTGACTTGTAATATATCCCTATGTGGTTAAAACATCTGGATGAAAAGTGAGAAATTCAGTGAATCGTTTTGGATGCTTCGGCCTCCTGGAGACACAGCTTGTCACTCTCAGTGTGATGGCTTTAATTACAGACCTACTCTGAGGGGGGAAAAATTGAAGATGAACACATTGAAGCCCTGATGTCTTGTAATAGGGATATATTATGTTCAATTCAAAGCCATCCAATCAGCTCAAGTACTCCTGTAAAGGGGGAGAACATGGGGGAGTTCATAAGGGTCCATCAGTGAGATCCATGATTTTTGTCTTTTCACTTTTTTTAAGGGATGCTTATTCTGCTGTGGAATTGTCTTTAGTTTGACCTATTGGAAAGAGTTTTGATTATAAATTTTGCATTTTGCTCATAGAGTCCACACTAATGCTTTATTTTTGTCCCACTGAGGTGATTTACTTGGTGACTGTAAAGCTCATAAATCTGGGAGGCCCTTTAGAAGTCACTTAGTCCAAATCCTCATTTTGTACATTATGAAATTCACCTCTAAAAAGATGAACTATCTTCCCAGATTCACATAGATGCCAGAGCTGGGGTGCGAACTCAAATCCCCATACTCCAAATCAAGTATTATTTCCAGTACACCCGTCTAGTAACTCATCTAACCTAAACATAATTAAATATATGAATAAGATGATAGTGCAAATTATGGAATTTTCATCCCTGAAGAATTTTAAAACCATGCCAGACAATTATTGTAGTTGATTTAGGTGTCCACCCATCTGGAGGCTGGGGACTGCCCCAGATGATCTTTTGAAATCTCCTCCACCTCTGGCATCCAATGATCTTTATGCTTCTCTTCAGCCCTTACATCTGTCTGATAAGTCTTTCATGCAGGAGGCTTTGCATATGCAGAATTGTTAAACTAGGTGTGAACAGGAATTAACATCTAGATGATGGCACAGCTGAGAATAGAACTGAAAATACAATGCAGACCAACTTTTTATAGATCAGACCTCTTTAACTTTAGCTCCAAATCCAAATGTAGATTTGGGACTTAGGTAAATGCCAAAGCCAAAGGCAAGTGCAGCCGGCAACCCATGGAGCATGAAAGCAAGTTGATTAAAATATCATTTTTACCCACAGTTCTTTGCAGGAATAAGGAAAACTGACAGCTTTGTATAATAAAATCTAAACCATTGCAAAAGAAGTGCTTAGTTTTAGTCATTTTACTAATGTAAAGATGTAATTAATTGCCAAAAAACTTATACATATTGTAGGATAATAATTGCTATGGATTAGATTTGTAGTCTATGAACTTTCCTGTCTATGTCAACACTGCTAGGTTGAGCAATATGGGAAAAATTCTCTGAAATAAAATCTACCTTCTCATGCCATTTAAATTACAGATGTTCTCCAGAAGTCTTTCAGTTCAGTTGTTTTTCAGTCATGTCTCATACTTTGTGACCCCATTTTCTTGGCAGAGATACTAGAATAATTTGCCATTTCTTTCTCCACTTCACTTTATAGATAAGGAGACTGAAGTAAATAGGGTTAATGACTTGCCCACACTAAAGGTCCAAAGCTGGATTTGAACTCAGGAAGATGAGTTTTCCTGACTCCAGGTCCAGAGCTCTGTCCCTTATACCACCTAGCTGGGGTGTAAGACTCCACTCAGAGGTCTTAACCATAACAAATGTCATGATAATTCAAAGCACATGTAGCACTTTAACACCACCAAATACAATAACTTTATGATGTAAGTGGTGCAAGTTTCCATTTTACAGATGAGGAAACTGAGGTTTCAGAGAGGCTAAATGTCTCACAAAATGTCATTTGGCTAACAAGTGCCAGGAAAATAAGATTGAAAGATAGGGCTTATGATTTCCAAGTACATAAGATGCCCCATGAAAGAAAATTTCACTTAAGAGGGACCAAACTTGACTACAGAAATAGAACATCTTTGCTCTGGAACTCTCATTTAAAGGAAGAAAAGATCAGCTATGTAACTATCTCCAATCTCAGTGATGGGAGGTAGTCACATGGCTGTGTAAAGTTTCTTTGTGTAAAACATTCTGCTCCTATGGTTAGGGCACAATTGAATTTTCTGGAGAACCTTTGGAGTCTGCAGAAATTTCGAGTGGCATTGTGACTTTTGGGTCTTATCTCATAATCTGAATATCTGTCCTGATATTTACAGGTAGGATGACATTCTGAATAATCATATGTTGTATTTATATAGCATTTCTCTCAGAGGAATTAAGATTTTCTGACAGTCATTATTTAAATAATTCCCATAATATCTCCATGTAATCAGGAGGGAACAGGTGTAATTATCTCCACTTTATAGAATGCATGACTTGGAGTTATGCCTGGAATAGTTGAGACATGGGTTCTTCTTTCCAATACTGTTTTTGATTGAGTTCTCATTCTGGGGGTGAATCTTAAACCCAGATGGTTTTTAAGTGAGCTTGGTTAGATCCCATGAGTGATACATTCAATCCAAGTGACCAAATCCATTTTTTTGGCCTTACACTCTAATCTGTCTTTCTGTAGGACATTTCCACTAAATAAATAAGCTGGGAAAACTGACATAATGAAAGGTCATTACGCCAAGTTTCCAAGGCTAGAAAAAATCATGACTCATTATCTTATTCCAGAAAGGAATGGGGATTCCAGTTGTCCACTGGAGTGATTTGACAACAACTATTAAGAAATTTTGACAAAGGAAAAAGTTCTTGTTCATTCAGATAATATCAAATGGTATTTATGATATTAGAAATTAAACCTGATCAAATTTTAAAATATTTATTAGTTCATTTACAATAATGACAATAAACACGTTGCATGTTAATTTAAATAACATTTTAAATGAAAATAGCTATTTTCCAAACAAAGAAATATTCAGGTAAGAAGAATTGGCATTTTTTTCATATTTCTTGTAAATATCTTCAATGTCTAGCCTAATGGCAGCTTTATTCTCATATCTACATCTGCATTCAATCTGTTGTGCTATGTTATTTTGAAGTATATTTAGAAAATCTAACCTCAATATGTAGTTGGAAAAGGGGGGAGTATTTTAATAGGCAAATAATGTCTTACTATTATTACCAAAAGAGTTTTTAATCCCATGGATTTCCCAAAAGGTCTCAAGATCTCCATAAAAATTAGATGACACTTTGATTTGGTCTAACTCCCACATTAGCCTCTGAATTTTTATTTCCCATAAGAACAAAATTCTAAAAGCAGGAGAGACTTGCATGTTGGAGTATGGGGAATTAGTTGGTCAATAAACATTTATTAAGTGCCTACTAAGTACAAGGCATTATGTTAAGCTCTGTGGATACAAGGAAAGGGGGGAAAAACCAATCTCTGCTTTCAAGGAGACAAGAAGACAACATTCAAAGCACCATGTTACAACCAAATTTGATATAGGATAAATTGCAAATAACAGGAGAAAGAAAGGCACCAGAATTAAGAGGGATCAAGAAAGGCTTTTTATAGAAGATAATATTTCTGCTGGGACCTGAAGAAGACAAGGATGTGAGGAGGTGGTGAGGAAGAAAGTGGGGATAGTCAGAGAAAATGCACAGAGCTGGCAATTGAAGTGCTGTGTTCAAGCAATATAGAAAGAAGGCCAATGTTGGGAGTTTGAAGAGATGGTTTTTGTCTTTGTTTTTGTGCTTTGCTTTTTTGGGGGGAGAAGGGGTATAGTGTAGGGTGTAAAGATTGGAAAGGTAGAGGAAGGAGAGAGGTTATGAAGAGTTTTAAACACCATAACAGACAATTTTATATTTATTCTAGAGGTAATAGGTAATCACTGGAGTTTATTGAGCACAGAAAAGTTTTTGAAGAATTTAGATAAGAAGGGAAGAAATATATTGTATTTTCCATAGATAAAAAAGAGCCCAAGTTATTACAGAATTAACCAAGTATAATTAGATGCTTATTCTAGGTTAGCCTAGATTAGAGACTCTCAAAAATATCATTTGATGTCTTATGGGACTCCTTAAAATCCTATTGGGAAGTCCATAGTATTAAAAACTATTTTGGCAATAATACTAAGTCATTACTTATCTATTAAAACATCCCCTACATGGTAGAATTTAGATTTTCTTCAAATCTTTCAATCTGCAGCAGATTCTGGGACCTTAATGGGTCAAGCATTTGTTCCAATAAGTACAGCCTGAGCATATTTATTGATGACAAGTTCATTAATTCAATTGGATCTAATTCAGTTGGACAAATATTTATAAATTTAATTAATCAATAACCAGAAATATTATCAAAATCCCTTTTTCCTTTCTGAAATGTCATGTGGCTCATAATATTCTTTTGCAGTTGTTTTGATCATGACTTTAAAAAAAATTTCTGGATGCATCATCCTGCTAAGGCATTTGTTGAGACACAAGAGATCTATGACCTGGACTTTTCTCTGCCAATTCTACTAACTGTGTGACTGTGGGCAAATAATTTTCCTTTTCTGAATTCACTTTGTTCATCTGCAAAATTAAGGGGGTTCAACTGGATGACCTCAAAGATTCCTGCCAATGTCAACACTTAATGAATGAAGCTGCAGATCATTTGTCCAGGTGAAGGTTTTACTTAGGCTGTCAAAATAGTCCAAGCAGCTTGTATAGAGCCTTATCTCAGTGCTTATACCTGCTAAGCACATTCCCATAAGCGTGACTGGGGAAATACTCTCAAGGCATAACCTGTAATGAGAATATGACTACAAGAAACTAGTAAATCTGCCTGCACATTAAGTACAAAGAGATGGAATATAATTCACAAAACCACTACACAGGTGCCTCTGATGTGGCTAGGACTTGCTGCTCCCTTTAAATTACATGCAAAGGCCTTTCAGTGCCCAGGTTTAAATGATGCTTTCATCTGCTCTCTCAGTTCCTGCCAATATGTGAGATGCTGCGGAGAGAGTATATGGCTGAATATATGTGTTTGTTGAACCAGTTCCTGTGACAAGTGAGATAACGAATATGAGTCACAAGGTGAAAGTAATAGGCCTTACAAATAAGAAGGGGCATATTATTTTTCCTTGGAACAGAACATGGAGCCAAGTCACGTGGAAAGGATAAGGGAATGAATAAGCTTCTTTAGTGCATAGAAACCAGGAAGATAAGGAATTTTTGCCTAGGCTCATTATTACACACATAGCAAGAAAAGATTTGACACTCTTCCTAGCTTAGTAATGAAGGGATTTAAAGATCTGCTATTAGAAAAGTCTAGGTTCTTTTTATCTATTACAGTAGGATAGGGGATGGATTAACTTGGCTCTATCTCCCCACAACCAACATTAAAACTATGAGAAAGAAGTCTTAATTTGTGAGGAGATATATTACAGGAACATATCCTTATCTAGAAGATAATATCAGATGATTACCTTGTCTTTTTGTAAGAGATATTTAACATAGGACACATGTTCCATTTTAAATTATTTTTTTAAAAAATCAAGGTTTTGCTTCACTATTAAAACCAGTGAAAATGACTCAGAAGAAAACATTAAATCTAAAAGAATCAGTGGAATATTAGTTAATCTGATGTAATTTAAGGCAAATTTTAGAGTTCCATAAAATATTCAGGACAAGAATACTGATAGTAGAAACCCCTTCAGGCAGGAAGGGCATTGTGGCTAAATAGTTATGCTCTGTCCCCTGAGATGAAGAAGACGTCTCATAAAATGTTCTCACTCATTTTATGGACCAAGTTGTACCAAATGGTTTTGAATTGGAATCTGCACAGTACATTGGTAAAACTAAAATCTGAGGCAGACAAATTATTGTTTTCTACCACATAGTTAAGGAAAGCATGACAGCCTGCTGTCCTATGGCTCTTCCAGAATCCGCGTAGGCTACACTGTAAGCTGCCTGAGCTAATGCTCCAGAGCTTCCCAAACCACTGCTCCCAGCTTTCTCATATCTATCCATATCAGCCCTGGACTACTGGTATAATTGTTCAATTCTTCCCTATCTTTTGGACTCCTGGAAACCTTTTTTTTCCCCTATAGTTAACAAACAAACCTTCAGATAAACCCATTTCTCCTGCTGGAAATTACTATATATTTAAATGTGCATATGTTGTTTTCTTCTAATAGAATGTAATTTCCTTTAGGGTTCATAATATTGGATTCTGTCTTTGTATCTTGAATATGTAATACAATACTGCAGATGCTTAAAATATATTTGTAAAAAGAAAGGAAGGGAGGAAGGAAGGAAGGAAGGAAGGAAAGGAAAAGAAAAGAAAAAAGGAAGGCAAAAAGGAAGGAAGGAGGGAAGGAAGGGAAGGAGGAAAGGAGAGGAAGGAAAGAAAAGAATAGAGGGAAGAAAGGAAAGGAAAAGAAGGAAGGAAAGAAAAAAGATAGGAGGAAGGGAGTGAAAGAGGAAAAGAATGAAGGGGAGGAAGGAAGGAGAAGAAGGGAAAGAAGAGAATAGAGGGAGAAAGGAAAGGAAAAGAAGAGTAGGAAAGAAGAAAAGAAAGAAAAGGAAAGGAAAGGAGAAAGGAAGGAGGGAGGGAAGGAGAGAGAGAGAGGGAGTTAGGAAGGAAGGAAGGGAAGGAGGGAGGACAAGAAGGAGGAAAGGAAGGGAGGAAATGAGAGAGAAAGAGGAAAGAAAGGAGAAAAAAAGGGAAGAAGAAAGGAAGGAAAGCATAAGAGAGAGAAAGCAACAGAAAGAAACAAACATAAATAAAGAAACTAACCAACATGGATAAAGTTACAACTCAAAAAGTCATTCTACCTTTAGGACTGTTCAAAGCAAACCTCTTCCAGGAAAGTCTCACGCCATTAAGTAGCTTAAAGTTGACTTGATAAATATTTCTAAGGATATCTGTTTTGTAGAATACCATCTATGACACCTACTTTTTGACTGCTCTTCCAAACTAATACATATGCTGGAGTTTCTGATTCATGACTACAGGTGATACTAAGGCTATAAATACAGTTCCCATAATACCTCATGTTTACTTTATACATATTATATATTGCCTAAGGCAATGCCAAGTCATGGAATTAACAGATTATATAGCAGGTTGAATTATCCAGGGTTTTTTTTATTCTAATATATGTAATTTGGAAAGTGTACCAATGTACTTTCAGAGATGTCTACCTGCAGCTACAGGATATGGAAGATAATGTACTAGACTTGGAAAGGGAAAACCTGAATTCCAATGCTGATGGAGATCCTTACTAGTTGTATGACCCTGGAGTCACTTTACATTTGAAGGCCTCCTTTTCCTCATTTAAAATATGAGGATAATAATAGCACTTAAATCACAGGGTTGTTATAGGGATCAAATAAGATAAATATAAAGAACTTTGCTTATCTTAAGTCACTATATAAATGCTAGTCAATAAGAATAGCTAGAATTTACATAATGATTCCAAGTTTGCAAAATGTTTTTTTTTTTAAATATCTCATTAGTAACTCACAATTACAAATTAGGTAGTGTTCAACATTCTATGGTCTGGGTCAGGTAACTTTTTATCTGGCATATAATGCTTTCAAATGAGAAAGTAGTCTCACTTAGCATTGATGCTCCTGGGCAAACAGAAGTTAAATTACTTGTCCAAAGCCACATAGTAAGTGTCTGATACATGACTTAAACAAAACTTCTTAACCCCGAAGCCAGCCCTCTCTCTGCTATACTACCTAACTGCCCAGCATTGAGTAGCTACTGTCTTTCAAATAATTCAATCAATAAATATCTAGATGGTTACAATGGATAGATTGTTGCACTTGGAGTTAGGAAGACCTGAGTTCAAATATGATCCCATATGCTTATTCTGGGACCCTGGGAAAGTCATGTAACAGTTTCCTTATCTATAAGGAAAGAAAATTCCTTCTGCCTCAGTTTTCTTATCTATAAAATGGAGATAATAACACCTACTTCACAGGGTTGTTGTGAGAACGAACTGAGATAATATTGAGTAAGGCACTACGGAAATTTTAAAGGGCTATATAAATGTTGGCTACAATTATTATTATTTTCATCTTTCCTAGTTTTGTTATATAATTACAATATGCTAATCTGAGAATAATTCAAGAGAATGAAGTTTCATATTCAATCCTAATTCTTACATTTTTAGGGTTTTGGTGATATAATAAATCCGAAAACTGCATTTTATGCAAAAATGTATTTGACTATCCACATATGCATATATACATATGCACAGCTGCACATATTACAGCTATATGTTTATATCAATTATATATATGCATATATAGAGAGAACTTTCTGTAAGCATCTTAGTATAACATGAACAGAATGTATTGAATAGTAGTTACACATGAAGATTAGTGAATCTCCCCCTCCCTTATATGCAGAGAGATTTATTTTAAGAATACATTTATAGCTTACATATGTGTTGGTGGCTAAAGTTATTACTGTTTTAATAATGAAGCCAATAAGTACATTATAAATTAGGTAGTGTTCAATATTCTGTGGTCAGACTACTTTTGTATCTGGAATATAATGCCTTCAAATGAGAAAATAGCCTCACTTAGCAGACATCCTTGGTCTAAAAATAAGGGAGATCTGTATTACAAGTTAGTAGCCTGTGGGTTTAGATAGCAGATAGTGATATGTGATATCACAAAGGAATGAAAAATCTGTTCAAATAGAAGAGCAAAACACTTATTTACATGACACAAAACTCCAAAATGGAATTTACAGAGAAAAATTGAACAAAGTTTCTTTAGTGATAATTAATAATCAGTAAGACTTGCTGATCAACAAATGTGGAAGTTGTTCTTAATTTCAAAGTAACGATAGGACAGTGTGCTCCCTTGCTATGATTCTCCAGCTTAAGTAATTATAGTCACATATTCAGACCACAGAATCAGAAGATTGTATACTTAGACCCTGAAGGGATTCTAGGACATCTAAGCCAGATATGAAAACTAAGGTTTAAAGATATGAAGATATTTGCCCAGAACGCACAGGTCATGAATGGTCATACAACTGTACAATAGATCTAGGGAAGAAAGGAAGAGGGTGGAAGAAGAGAGGGAGGAAGGGGGAAAGAGGAAAGGAAAGAAGAAAGGGTAAAGAGAAAAAGGAAGGGGAAAAGGAAGGATTGATTTATTAAGCACCTACCAGGCACAGCTCTAAGCATTTTACATATATGTCATTTGGAACTCACACCAACTCTTGAGAGATAGATGATATTAAAGCTAATAAGGCTGATTTAAAATTTGACCTCAGTTTTTCCTCACTCCAGGCCCAGTGCTCTAAAGTTAATTTAGTTTACCCCCTTACTTTATAGATAAGGAACCTGAGCCTTAGAGATGTTAGGTGAAGCCTAATGGCACCTGGATAATAAATATCAGAAGACAGATTTTGAACCCTAGTCATTCAACTTCAAATTCAGCGATCCTTCTATTGAACCACTGGCTTAAGATTTGGTCATATTACATTGTTGGTGGAATTGTGAATACATCCAGCCATTCTGGAGAGCAATTTGGAACTATGCTTAAAAAGTTATCAAACTGTGTATACCCTTTGATCCAACAGTATTACTACTGGGCTTATATCCCAAAGAGATTTTAAAGAAGGGAAAGGGACCTGTATGTGCAAGAATGTTTGTGGCAGCCCTCTTTGTAGTGGCCAGAAACTGGAAACTGAGTGAGCCCATCAATTGGCGAATGGCTGAATAAATTGTGGTATCTGAATATTATGGAATATTATTGTTCTGTAAGAAGTGACCAACAGGATGATTTCACAAAGGCTTAGAGAGCCTTACATGAAGTGATGCTGAGTGAAATGAGCAGGACCAGGAGATCATTATATACTTCAACAATAATACATATGATGATCAATTCTGATAGACGTGGCCATCTTCAACAATGAGATGAACCAAATCAGTTCCATTAGAGCAGTAATGAATTGAACCAGCTATACCCAGTGAAAGAATTCTGGGAAATGACTGTGAACCACTACATAGAATTCCCAATCCCCCTCTTTTTGTCTACCTGCATTTTTGATTTCCTTTACAGGATAATTGTACACTATTTCAAAATCCGATTCTTTTTGTGTTGGAATCTTTACAAACTGCTAACTCATTAAAGTTGATAGATTATTGATCTGCTCTTACAAGAAGATGTTTTGGGTCAGAACCTGAAACAAGATACTAAGTAGAACTAATTAATACAATGCTTGTGTTTGCACCTTTACTCATTGGAGTTCACACGTTTGGGAAATTTCAGGGTTTAGTATGAGGTATCTGAATTCACACCTCCCTTGAAGCTCTTAGAGCCAGAGAGCACTATGGGAGAAAAACCATAATCCCATTCTCTCAGAAGAGTCATAAATAAGCCAGTGAAGAGTGATTCATTCGAATATTTTCCACTTGGCTGGCTGGTAGCGAAGGAAGAGTTTTGAGAGGAAGAAGCTATGAGTGAGAGTTGAGTGGGAGATTGAGAAGGCTCTCTGTGGTGGCTGGGCTCCTGCACTTCCCCCACTGAGACCAAGCTGGTCTAAAAGACTCACCAGAAAGCTAGCCAAGCCCCAAGTGAAGGAGACAAGAGATTCATTCCATCTTTGTGCTGGCTGGAGGCTGAAGAAAGCAGAGGCAGAAGCTGAAGGACAAAACCTTTGGATTTGGAGACATTCGGAGGGAACTCTTGAAACCAAGCAGAGAGATAGGCCTCTAAGAATCTAGCTATCTGGGCCCAAGGAAAGAGACAAGACTTGGAAGGAGAGAAATAAACGTTTGTATTTTTACCAGCTGGCTGCATTTGGGGGTAAGTATTGATCTGAACTGATACTAAGGCTGCCTCCAAGAAAACCTCCCCCGAGAAACCTGCTTTCTCCCCCAGAGAGAACCACCATCTTATATTATTATTTATAAAGAAGAACAAGAACTACAACATTTTTGTACAGAAAAATAAATGTTTGGACATGTATGCTAATATTGTATTTAATTTATGCTTTAACATATTTAACATGTATTGGTCAACCTGCCATCTGGGGGAGGGGGGGAGGGGAAGGAGAAGAAAAATTGGAACAAAAGATTTGGTAATTGTCAATGCTATAAAATTACTCATGCATATATCTTGTAAATAAAAAGCTATAATAATAAATAAAGATTTGATCATATGTGAACACAAATATAAAGGCGTTAAGGCTAGGTAACTAGGAGGATATGTTTGGACTTTCCTATTTAGGATAGTTTAGGCAGATTTTTCACTATCCAATAAATTAATACACATATTCTGAATAGAAGTTTCAAAACATTATAATTTTCAAAAAATGATGTGAGCCTAGCACAACAGTACTCTTGTTTCATCACATATTCACAGTTTTGGAAATGATCACTTTAACACAAAACTTCAGGAATAGGAGTTTTATATGGCTTGTTTTTGGAGGGAATGATACATATGAAGATAGCAATATGAGTCATTTTAAAAATTTTATAATGTGCACACTTAATACTCTTTATTAAATGCTTGGGAGTTAAAATGTATGAAGATAGTTCCCAAAATAGAAAACCCATATAACAATATCTAAAATTCAGTCTGTCTTATATGAAGAGACAGATAACAAATTTAGACATTTATTTCTCAAAACTGGTGGAAAGAACATGTTCTTAAATCTCAATAAAACTTTCAAGTTAGCTAAGCATTTCAGTGTATTGAATTGTTATGAATGGAAAACAATAAAAAGAAAATCTTGAAGTGTGCTTGATAATGTTGAAATTAATTATTTTGTCACTTTGAGGATCAGGACACTCTGGTCCCCCAAATTTTATCCATTAGAAAAGACAGTATAATAAACACAGTTTGATGATTATTTTCAAAATAAGGTCATTTTGGAAGATGAGACACTGAAGTCAACCCCAAAAGGACCTCAGAAGTTATCTACTTCAATTCTTTCATTTTTACAGTGGAAGAAACTGAGTCCCAGTGATGTTAACCAACTTGCCCAAGTTCACAAAACTAACAAAGATAATATTTGAACCCAGGCCTCTTGACTTCAGAATCAGTGTTATTTTCCCTATACCAAAATGCATGATGGGCCTGGTAATCATCAGGATTGTTCAAGTCTTTTTTTTTCTTACCTAAAGCTGTCCAAATTTTAAACAGGTTAAACATGATAGAGTGGATGGAGAGCTAGGCCTGATGTCAGGAGGATCTGAGTTCAGATATGGTTTTACTTACCAAGTTCTAAGACCTTCAGCAAGTCACATAACTGCCTCAGTTTCCTCAATGGCAAAATGGGGATAACAATAGCTTTTATAAGAGAATCAAATGAGAATACTCAGCAAATGTTAAAGTGCTATATAAAAGTGACAGCTATTATTATCAACACAACTTTAGGAAATACCAAATGGCTTTACCTTCCCTTTCTCTCTCTGCTCTGATTCAGTATTATCTTGCCCTTTAGCAATGGTATTTTTCTTTCCTATATAGTTGTGTTAAGAATGCTAGTGAGTACTTTGTAAATTTTGAGAAGATAATTAGAGCCCACATCCAAGAAAATTTATAGCATTCCTGTAAATAATCCAAAGGAATTCTCTAGCTAAGCTCCTTGATACAGATTTTTAAAAACAACCATTTAAAAAAAAAACCGATAAAGCAAGCTCAAGACAATTGGTATATTTGATTTATAAGATGGCTGAAGTCATCAGATTGACCAAATTTCACATTTATGTTTGTCTTCCAGTAGGTATAATGGAACCAAAGACTATTAGTTTATCAGGGAGTCAGTCCCAATCAAGTTGGCTGAGAAAAAATTTCCTCTCTGGATGCCAGATTAAATTTAACCTGTCATCATTTTAACCCTATTAATTTTTTTTGGCTTCCTTTAAGACCCAGCTCAAATCCCACACTCTGTCTTTCCCTTTTTCCCCAATTACTAATGCCTTCCTCTTTTAGAATTGCCTTTTGTCTGCTGGGTAGATTTGACCTAGTAATTTACATGTTTTCTTCCTCATTTAAAATATATGCTTTTTGAGGGCAGGATCTATTTTTGCTTTTCTCTGCATTCTTAATATTTAATGTAGTTCCTGGCACATAGTAAATGCTTAATAAAGGCTTGCTGATGGACTGGCTGACCAGATCATACATATATCTTTCTACTGCCATTTGCAGACTTGGAGTTTTTCTATTGCAAGTAAGTCTTGCAGTATTACAAATGGTTGTGTTGAATTTGCTATTTATTGTTCAGGGAAGTATATTTGTTTCTGTCATTCATATAGATCTAGGGAAGAATTTATGGATTTTAAGAAACATAGTCTAATTCTGATTATTCAGAATTTAAATGTGCATTTATATGCTTCCTCTAGGGTGAGTCCGAAGCACACCCACTCACAGTACCTAAAATAGCCAGGTCCATAGGAATAAGGTGTGAATTATTTTGACCCTCTCTTTTTTTAAGATGAAAGAAGAAAAAGGGATTACTGTAATCAAAGGTTACTAACACTTTTGAGCACATTGGCCCATCTCACTAGTCTCAGTATAATTCCAGAGGCCAGCCTTCAGGGCTCTATGGAAACAAGGCAGGTTTTTCTTCCCGATAGGCTTTTACCAACCAGTTGCTGACACACCCAAGACTCTGGCAATGTCCCAACAATCAGGTATAATCAGGATATCCCAGGGGATCTAAAGAGCAGATCCCACAGCAAGTGCAAGTTCTAAATTTGTCTGCCAGAATGATTAATCTCTTTAAGCAAATTCCCGGGATATAATTATGGTGCTTCTAATCAAGGAATGGGATATTGCCATCTGGGGCAGTCATCTGGAAGAAGAATCTCTGCAAAGACAGTAACACTTCATTCAAAAGAGCCTCTGACTACGAGGTCAAATAGTCACTGCTAATATATTCATTCACCCTCCCTAGGTGGTTGATATTTCAGCCAAACTGAATTACTCCTCCTTCTTCCATATGAGAGACAGTGAAAACAAATGGACTTAGCATTAGGAAGACCTGTGTTCAAGTCCTATCTCTGATACATACTATCTTTGTTAGCCTAAGCAAGTCACCTAACTTCTAAGCCCTCTCTAGTCAACTAAGATAAAGCTTCTTAACTTTTATAGTGTCATGGACCCCTTTGATAATCTGGTGAAGGCAATGGATCTCGTCTTAGAATAATGGTTTTAAATTCATACAATAAATACAGGTTACAAAGGAAACCAATAATAATGAACTATAGTTATCAAAACAATTTCAGAGATCTCAGTTAAGAATTGTTGACTGAAAATATAAATTGCAAAGAAAGTGCTGACTTGCTTCGGAAGAGAGAATTTCCTCATGTAGGGCAGCCAGGTTGCACCATAGTGTAAAGTATTAAGCCCTAGAGTCAGGAAGATATATCTTAATGAATTCAAAGTTGGTCTCAGACACTACTAGTTGTGTGACCTTGGGCAATTCACTCAATCCTGTTTGCCTCAATTTCCTCATCTGTAAAATGAGGTGAAGGAAAGAGCAAACCTCATATCTTTGCCAAGAAAACCCCAAATAGGGTAACAAAGAGTTGCATGTGACTTAAATCAATTAACAAGAAGAGTTTTCCATACCAATAAAATCACAGGTCTGATCGCTAGGCTGCCCACCTCCCACTTTCATGTCTTTACTTATGTTATTCCTTATGCTTCAAGTGTCCCTCTATTGGATCCATCATTCCAACTCTGCCTATTGAATTCCTACAGCTCTTTCCTTTTTTTCTTCATCTGAACTTAAATAGCAAATCACTTGGATATTTTCATATACACATCAGACCAGAAAATGGGGCTTGTATATGAAATCATAGGTCTCTATAACCTGCATATCTTTAAAAGTTCAATAGATTCTGAAAACCTTCCTTCATTCCTTTCCAAAGTTGGTAATAGCTTCTACACAATGGGCCTCACATATTTTGTTCAAATCTCATTTATGTACTTAGTGTGTATTTTTGTATTACACTGCTTTGTGTTCATATAAAGAGCTATCTTGCTGGACAGTGAAATCCATCACTTGAGGAGCCATATCTTTCAGGTTCTCCCAATGCCCAATCTATGGCTTTGTAGTTACACTCACTCAGTAAGTACTTTAAAAAGTTTGTTAAATTTAATTGAATTATCAGCAAATACTTTTAAATACCCACTGTGTAACAGGTACCCAGCTAAATTTATGAGTTTCTAATGTTTTCAAGGAGCTGTGCTAAGTTATGGGCATAATATGGGTTTTCAGTCTACTTTGGTAGACAGGATATAGACAAAAATTGCCAAATAGGAGAAAACAATTTATTCTGAATTTTAGCTATATAATATAGACAATAAGCCTATGATCACTAAGTATCTGGATAGTCCAAGAAGCCTTCACAGTGCTTGAGTTGGGTCTTTGGAGGAAGAAGATTTGGAAGCTCTAATGTTGACCCTACCTCCACATTGTAAATAGAATCTCTTCTTTTCACTCAGTCATCTACTACCCCAGTTCATGCTCATATCAATTCCTACCTGGTATATTGCAATAGCCTCTTACTGCAGTCTCCCTACTCCAGATCTCTCTTCCCATCTACTCCAACCCATCCTCCACACAATTGTCAAACTGCTAATTTCTAAAATATAGATCTGACCAAATCACTTGCAACTCCAAAATTATTAATGGCTCCTTATTGCCTGGAGGATAAAATATAAATCATTTGCCTGGAACTGAAACTACTCTGCAAGCTGGATCTACCTTTCTGCTCTTAGTTCATGTTATTCCTTTTCAGACACTCCTCTCTTCAATCAAACTGGCCTACTAGCTATTTTCTTTTTGTGACATCTCCCACTTTACTTTTGTAAAAAATGGCTCATTTCTACCATATGCTTGCTCTTTTCCTTAGTTTAATGGAATTTCTTCAAAGCACAGCTCAGATTACCTGTTCTTTCAATGGCCTTTCTTCATACTTCTTGAAGTATGGAAGGCGACATAATATAGTGAATAGAGAGATGACATTAGAGCCATGAAGACCCAGTTTCAAATCCCATTTCTGACACATAATGGCTCTGTGTGCTGGGCAAATCATCTAAAACTTTCAGTACCATAAACATTGTTCAAACAACAGAAGTTGTCATAATGATAATACTGCATTGGTAGAGGGAATTTTCATTACCAATGAAAGTTCCCTCTTACCAATGAAATCTGAGTTAATCCCTATTCCCTATATTGTATTTACTCATATAAGCATGTGTGTGTAAATATTACTTGTCTTTGTATTTTTATTGCTAGCACAATGCCCTACTTGGTACAGTATATGCACTTCACAAATATTCATTAAATTCAAAGGAATTTCAAGGAATTTGGATGATGAAGTTTGTATGACAACATAAGACTGGAAGACTAATGTCAAGGAGAATATAGGAAAATAAGGTTGGGACCTCTTCTGCACATAGCTGATGCTCAGTGAATATTGACAGGAAGGCAAGAGCATAATAGTAGTATTCTTAGTACTTTTAAGGTGTAAGCAAAATAATTGAGCCTCACAACTATTCTATGAGGTCAGTGTTAAAAAATATATCTATGGTTTAACATGAAGTAATCTGTGCATAATTATCCAACAAGTAGGTATCAGGGGCAGGTTCTGACCTTAGATTTCCTTTGATTCATGGACTTGTTTCTGCTCTTCCAAGGAGGGATATCATATTATGATGAATCTCTTAGAAGTTTGGAATTGATTTTATAGATAGAATTATCTATCATTAATTTGTTAGTAGGAGGTGTCAAGAGGTACTTACTAAAGGTTACTGATTGATTGACTGCACAAAGCTGCATATTGGAAGGATCAGTTATATAGCCATGTACAGGATCGAACAGTGAAGACTAGAGCAAGGAATATAAGTTATAAGACTGGGGTTATAATAGTCCAGGCAGAAGCTGAAAAAGACTTAAACAAGGATGGGAAGAATGGGGAGAGTGGAAGGAAGAAATGAATATGAGATATTACAAAAGAAGCAGCAACAGGGCTTATGACTAAGTAGATAATGGAGGAGACAGAAGAGGAACCAAGTAAAAGGCTGACTCCCAAGGCTAGCTAATGGGGAAAAATAACACTTCAGAAAGAAAACAAGAAGTCCCAACACAATTGATTTTGGGGAAAAGGTGAGGTGGTTAGTTTTAGACATGATGGATTAGAGGTTATCTCTCCACTCCAATGTATCATCCACACAGATGCTAAAGGGATAAAGCACTATTGGGGTCATGTCATCTCCTACTCAACAGATACCATTAGCTTTCTGTTAATTCTCAGATCAACCATGTCTCCTTTTGGCACTGAAAGGCCTTTCCAAACTGGACTTTATCTTTCCAGTCTTCTTACACAAGACTCCCTTTTGTACTCTTTATGTTCCAATCATGGTAGTCTACTTGTTCGTCACTCAAAATACTCTCTTGTTTCTGTGCCTTGGAAATGTTAGAAATGCTTTCCTCCCTCACCTCTATTTTTTAGAATCCCTGAATTCCACCAGCAAAAGTAATAGCTAATACCTGTAGTCTTTAAAATTTTTCAAAGTGCTTTACAAATCCATTCTCATTTGATTTTCACAACAACCGGGAGTTAGGTGCAATTATTGTCCACCTGTCCTTAATGAGGAAAGAGAAACTGAGAAAGGTTAAAGAGCTAATCCTGGGTCACACAGTTAGTGTCTGAGGCTGCATTTGAACTCAAATCTTCCCGACTTCCATTCCGACAATATCCACTACCATGTAGGTAGCTAAGTAAGTTAGCTAAGGTAAGCTAACATTTAAGTTTCACCACAAATGCCATTTTCTTCAGGTCCTACCCAGCTATAAGTATCTTCACTTCTAAGATTATTTTATATCTAATCTATGTGTTATAGACAGCTAGGTAGCACAGTGGATAGAATGCTGGGGCTGAAGTCAGGAAGATCTTCCTAAGTTCAAATCTAGCCTCAGATACTTACTAGCTGGATGACCTTGGGCAAGTCATTTAACTCTGCTTACCTCAGTTTCCTTATCTGTAAAATGAGCTGGGGAAGGAAATGCCAAATCACTCCAGTATCTTTGCCAAGAAAACCCCAAATGGAGTCATTGAAAAGTTAGATACAACTGAACAGCAACATTCTTTATAGTAGATACATAGTTGCTTTTCTCTGTATCCATTATCTCTCCCATTAAAATGTAAGATTCTTGAAATAAAGAGAGTACATTTAAAAAATTGTCTTTGTATTATTCCCAGTGCTTAGCTCAATATGTGGCACATAGTAGATACTTAATGAATGCATGTACATTGGCTGCTTGATTGACATGCAGGTGCCCATATCTATTGAACAGCTAGAGGTAAAGGACTAAATCTTGGGATGCAGATCAGGTGATATAGCTACGTAGACCACTGGCTTCAAAAAGATAGTTACAGTACTCAATCCAGAGTTCAGAGACTTGGTCAGTATCTGTGAGAGGAAGTGAAAAGAAGAAAAGAAATGGAGCAAGAATGGAAGTTCGAGAATATGGGCATTGTGAAAGAGACAGAAAAGGTACAACCAGGGAATTGAGACCAAAGTAAGACAGTATAATGTCATGGAAATAAGGGAGGAAACAATTTTTATGAGGGACAATGTTATGGAAATAAGGGAGGAAACAATTTTTATGAGGGAGTGATCAACATAGTGGAATATTACTAGATTAAGGAGAAAAAAAACAAAGAAAAAAATCATTGGATCTCTGGTGACTTTGGCAAATACAATTTTAATCATGTGGAGAGTGGCAAAAGTCAATTCAAGGAATTAAAGTAGCAAGTGGATATTGGGGAAATTTAGGCTTATAAAAGTTATTCAAAAATTTGGCAATGAAAATAGCATGAAAGTAGTAGTTGGAGGAAATAGTAGGGTTTAAGGAACTTAAATTTTTTTCAAATATGAGATATGCACATGTTTATACTTTATTTGGGGAGAAAAAGGGGGAAAGAGAGAGAAAGAGATTGAGATTGTAAATACTGAAAGAGTGAGAGAACAAGATTTCAGAAGTGTCAGTGGAATTACGAATACAGGTGGAGGGATTAGTCTTGAAAGAAGGAGGGGTATACCTTACTCTGGATGACATAAAAGAAGGAACAAAAATGGGCAAAAATAGAGAAATTATTAAATCAAGAGATTCATATAGAAACAGTTTGAAGCAAGATAAAGAGTGTGGCTAGAAAGACATGTTTTAGAAAACTATACTATAAATATACAATTGATGAGCTATCTTGTCTCTTAAGACTTTGGGGAATGAAATTGTCCAAATTTTTAGAAGTCAATTGAATTTGAGATCCATGCAGATGGGTTATGAATGTATTTTTTCAGAAGAATGTTATTCTCTTCCCTAACTGGGCCATTCTTTCTTACTGATGAACTTTTAAAATTCAGTTTAAATAGCAAGGCTGCATCCCCAGAGGGAGATCTCCATGTGGAGAAAATCAAGGATTGAAGTGAAGAAAAATTTCCCAATAATTAGAGTATACAAAATGGAATGACTTGCCTTGGGTGATGATAGATTTCCCTTTCTTGGCAATCTTCAAGCTCAGACACTAGATGATCATTTGCCCAACAGGTTATAATGGATATACTTTCATAGGTAGGATAAATAAAATGATTACCAAGATCCTTTCCAATTTCTGAATCTTGTGATCCTGTGATTTCACCAATAATACTGATGTTATTATTTCTCTTGACTGTGTCAATTGGAATATCATGGTTGGGTTGTAATAAACAACAGTGAAGCTTCTGTTTTTCCTATATTACAATACCACTTACAGTTTGTTGACTACTGATAGTGCAGGCAGATTCCAATTCCCTTAAGAGTACTGCTGTAGGACAATGTCAACAGTATTAGTGTTCCACAAACAGAAGATATGTTTAACTCAAATATTTAAATGCAAATTGTGTTTTGCTTCAGAGTACATCTGAAGACACCCTTGTGCTTTTAGTCGCAGATAGCTACTGGGAGAAATTGACTTTATGAAATAACATCAAACATTTTCTCTCAATAGAATCTCCCTTGCTAAATATGGTTGGTTTATCTACCTACCGATTGGTGGAAGTCTCCTTTGATGCTGATAGGGATGACATTGATGAAATATGCTCATGGTAGCAAGAAAGGTTCCCTAGCTACAAAGAAAATGGCTTGATCACCATAATTCCTGGTGAATAGAATGAAGAGAGTTCTAGTTTGTCATCAGAGAAGCTCTATTTGGAGCTCCCTCCTTTTATCCTTCCCCTTCACCCCCCCCCCCAGCCCACACACACAGAGTGATCCAATAACATTGGCTTTCCAGCTGTTCTTAAAGCAAGACATTCAGTCTCCTGATTCTGCATTTCCCCTGGTTGTCCCCCATATCTAGAATTCTCTCCCTCCCCATCTCTGCAATCAACATTCCTTCAAGTCCTAGCTACAACCTTACCTTCTACAGGAATCCTTCCCCCACTTAATTCTAGTGCTTTCCCTCTGTTGATTATCTCCATCATCTCCTGTACTTGTAGCTTGTTTGTTTGTTGTCTCCCCTATTAGATTAAACTCCTGAGATCAGTTTCTTGACCCATTCCTTGGCACAGTGCCTGGTGCATAATAGGAGTTTAATCAATTTTATTGCTTGCCTGCCTGATCTAGGCTATCACCTTTATAACTTTGGGCAAGTCACCTCTTTGCACCTCATTTTCTTTTTCTATAGAATGAGAGAAGTGAACTACCTCTAAACCTTCTGGTTCTAAATCTAGGATTCTATAATCTCTGCCCTTGAGCCATATGGCCAAGCATTTACTGTGAGTGTGAGGTATACTTGGAGATTAAGAGTGGCATCTGGTCCCTTGGCTGGGGCCTTTGCTACTCTGTGCTTATCTTATAGAATCAGCCACAAACAGAAAGGTCAGAGAGGTACCATCTTGCAAGAAAAGCAAAACTTAACTCCTGGTCAAAAACACAAATAAATGACTTGTCATTTGAAGTTTCGGGTCTTAAAAATGAGTTAAAGGGATAATCCTCTTAGCTTATTAATAACTAAAGTACATATTCTCTTACTTATAATTCAGAGCCACTAGGTTTGGGGCACTTGGCTATACTTATAAAATAGATGCTATTAAAAAAAAAAGATTTCTGAAGAAGTTTTGTAATTTCTCTGGAATGATGTCATTTTATACCTGAGACTATTAATGTCTTTATTTTCAAAATTAATTTCAAGCAATTTTTGTTAGCAGCAACAATTTTTTTTTGTGATTATGCCTCCAAGATCTCCAAATACTATAAAGCTAATAAAATTCAGTCACCACATTATGTAACCAGTATACTATTACGGAGATAGTGCCATGCATAATTTTCCCATTAGGGGTTGAACATCTAGGAAAATACATAAAATAGGCAAATCCAGTAGTGGCATCTAATCTATGTCATTCAAAGAAATAGAGATTATTAGAATTATAAATTTTGAGCCAGAAGGGACTTTTTTGAACCTCCTACTTTCATTTTTATCATTCTACAGATGAATAAAATAGTTCCATAGAACTAGCTCAAGGTCACATAGGGAATAGGGAATAAATGAAAGAGGCAGGATGTGAACCCACATTCACTCACTCTACGTCTAGTGCTCTTCCCACTAAACCATAATGCGTCTCATTTGGTCCTCCACAGTTTCACTAGATACCATTGATTTTAATAATGCAATGAAACTGCTTTGAAATTGACCACATCCCCGCCAACTCCATATCATGGCAGGCTTCGATTACTGTAACAATGGTGATGACCATTTGGATATTTTTAATGAAAAATGAATGCACGAAGTATTCCATTCAAGCATCACAAGGTGTTATGAGTCACCTCATCAAGAAGCACAACCCCACTCAGATGACCATATGAAGAATATAGCAAGTACACTGTCACCAGCCTCAGGCAAAGAGTATTAGCTACCCTCTGACCATAAGCCAGTCGATTTTCTCTTTATATTTTACCATAAAGACTTGGATTCTCTGTGAAAACCACTCCCTGGGAATACATTAGTCACCTCTGAAAAGTTGCATTGTCTCTCAGGACACAAGAGTACCATTTAGTGCCCTAGAATAGTCAAATCATAGTGGCAATAACAATACTATGGATTTATATTGTCCATTCAGTTCTCAATTATCCATAATAATGAAGCAGACCAATGATGTGGATGATCCAAAACCCTATCTACTTGATCCCTTGAGGATTAAAAAAAAACCTAATAGACCAAATCTTACATTTAATATAGATTTAATAGCGTAGGAATTCATAATGCTTTAAATAGAAACATTAAACCACAATATAAAGCTCTGACTGCTTCATCTCCCTGTCCTGTTTTGTCCCACTAAGGTTTTTCTCTGTTCTCTGTGCCATTTTAGGGGTCATCTGTATCTTTTCTGATTGATGTAAAGGGTCAGTCCATGATAATGTTGGATTCTCATTGCTGATACTCTCAGGAGCCGATAGATCATTGTTTTGATTTAAAAGGCCTTTTCAGCTCTTGCTCAATTAGATTAAACAAAGACACTGTTTACGCCAGCAAGGCATTTAATTGAGGTGATGATGTCAATAAGGACTTGGAAGCAGAAATTTGCTGAATTTGGTCCAGGTTGTAAATAATTGAATTGACTCTTTCTTCCTAAAAGCTCAAAATGCTTATTCTAGTTATATCAGTTATTAATGGTCACTGAGTATCCTAAAAGAGAAGAGATAGTTTTCTAAAACATTATCTGAATTTCCAAGAAGCTGCTTTCACAAGTGGAGGTTTCAGGCACTTTTCTGATGCAAAAATTTCAATACCACTCAATCTTTCAACAAAAAGAAAAAAAATTCCTAATTCCAAAGTAAGAAAGGATGCTTGTTTTTATGATTTATGCTGAAATTCAGAAAGGCTATCTATACTTTTTGGTCTAATGCTTTTTGACTAGTTATATATTTCAATTACTTTTCACTACCCCAATTCAAAAATTCCTTTCTTTTTCTGGATGGGCCAATTTCCTCAAGTAAGTAAGGGAGAAACTGTCCTCTGAAATAATTTGAAACATAGCTGATTTAGACTTCTCAGGAGAATATCTCATGGCCAGCTAATCACAGGATGGAGGAGAGCTTGGCCCAACTAAGGTTATCCAAGAGCTCCTCAAGGTTCTTGTGGATGGTGGAATTTTGGCTGTTTCAGTGATTTGGAAGGGAGATAGCTTCTCATGGAGAAAAAATAAACCTGCAGGTTCACAGAAGCAAATGACAAATGGGTGCGCTCCAACTCTGGGATGCACAAAGCAATGAGATTGAATGGTGGTCCTCTTTTTAGATGATTTATGAATCTGGCTTATCTACATGGACACCCTCAGGAGAGCAAAATAGAGTCTATAAAATTAATATAAATATTTTGCATACAATCTTGTGGCACGGAGCCCAGAGAAATGTGCTTTGGAAGCAAATATGCCAACAGAAATGGAAAGCATCATTTTCATAGGATTGTAGATTTAGAACTAGAAGGGATATTAGAGGCCACCCAATCCATCTCCCTCATGTTACAGATGAAAAACAGAGGAGCAGACAAGTGCTTAGTATCACACACGATACTCTTCCCATCTCTAGGTCTTTGACTGGCCATGGTCCACACCCTGAATGCTCTCCTTCCCCTTTGATTTATAGAACTCTTTCCATCAAGACACAACTCAAAACATTGCCTTTTATGAGGAGCCTTTCCTTATCATTCCATTCCTAGTGCCCTTCCTTTTACACTATCTTGTATTTCTTGACTTTCGTCCTTCATTGGCTCATGGAGAATGAGACTGATGCTTTGTGTAACTCAGCATTGCTTAAAATCAATTCATGTGTCAGTCAAGACATCACCTGTAATGCCATTGGTTTTTGAAAAGGATGTTTGGAAACAAATTTTCTAGATACTTACATATGCACTGTTTGATATATAGGAGCCTAATAATGCTAATGCAAGGGTAGTATGAGATTGAGGAATGATTTGACTCCAAGTTCTCCAATTCCAAGGTCAATGCTCTCTTAACTGCATTAAGGTTTGTGACACCTGGAACTGGAACCTTTGGTGGTCCACAATAACCTGACTCTCTTAGTTTTAGCCTCTTGTTCATATTTGTAGTGTGTGACATAACCGTGTTATTTCCATTAAAAAACAGGTGGGAAGTTGAAGGGATATGAGTTCCTGTAGCAGATCTCTGAAGCTGGAGTCAGTTGACTTTCCTACTTGGGTGGCTTTCAAGAAACCACTTGCTTAATAAATGCTGCTACAAGGGTAGTATGAGAATGAGGAACCATTTGACCCCAAGTCCTCTGATTCCAAGGTCAATGCTCTCTCAACTGGACCAAGGTCTGTGACAACTGAACCTTTGGTGGTCCACAATAACCTGAATCTCTTTGTTTTAGCCTCTTGTTCACATTTGCAGTGTGTGAAATATTTCCACATAAAACAGGTGGGAAGTTGAAGGGATAACAGTTTCTGTAGCAGAACTCTGAATTTGGAATCGACTTTGGGTGGCTTTCCAGAAACCACTTTAACGTATCTGGGTCTCAACTTCCTCATCAGTTGAACAGGGATCATAATACTTGCCCCTACATTAGGGCAACTTGCCCCTTCAGGGTTGTTGGAATGATGCAATGAAAAAAAAATTTATACAAAAGCATTTTGGAACCCCCATGTAGAATGGTAGGTACAAGTAGGTAGAATGATAGGTGGTACAGAGAAGGGAGTACCTGGTCTGGAGCCAAGAAGATTTGAATTCAATTCTGGCCACACACACAGTTATGACCCAGTCATTTAAATAAGTCATTTAATATCATTTAAGTCATTTAAAATCTGTGTGTCAAAATTTCTTTATCTGTAAAATTCATTTAAAATGTCTCAATTTCCTCATCTGTAAAAGGGAATGATAATAGAACTTCCTTCACAGGGTTGTTGTGAGGATCAAATTGTAAAATACTTAGCACAGCACCTGGTACACAATGTTATATGTTTACTATGCTTTTATGTAGTACTTCAGAAATATTCTCATTTTATTCCCATAAAAAATCCTAGAAGGTAGGGATGGGAGACATGAACAAACATTTTTATGTTGTTTACTTGCTTACAATTCTTCCTGACCCTATTTGGAGTTTTCTTGGCAGAGATGCTGGAGTGGTTTGTCATTTCCCTCTCCAGCTCATTTTACTCATGAGGAAATTGAGATAAACAGGGTTAAGTGACTTATCCAGGGTCACACAACTAATAAATGCCTGAGGCTGGATTTGAAGTCAGGAGGATACATTTACCTAATTCCAAGCCCAATAATCCACTGTACCAACTAACTGCCCTATGAGCATTAGATAGAGCCACTATATACTAGGTACTCCGTAAGAGCTCTTGCAAATATCTCATCTCCTTAGGACAAGTATGTGCTATTATTAATCCTCATTTTATAGATGGGAAAAGAGAGATAGAAATGACTTGTCCAGGATTACACAGCCAGCAAGTGTTTGAGACTGGATTTGAACTCAATTCTTTTTGTCTTCATGTCCAGTACTCTCTATCCACCTGATCACCAGCCAGCTGTCTATTCTTTCTTAAAGCACTATTAAAATAGACATCCCTGGGGCAGCAAAGTGGTGCAGTACATAGAGCACCAGCCCTGAAGTCAGAAGGACCTGAGTTCAAATCTGGGTTCAGATACTTAACAGGTCCTAGCTGTGTGACCCTGGGCAAGTCACTTAACTCCAATTGCCTCAAGAAAAAAAAGGGAAAAATAGACATCTCTTATTGTTTATCCATCAACTTAGGCACTTCGTGCACGTATTATTAATTTAGGAAAGAAGTGGGAGAAGTCTGGGAAGATCTGACTGATAGTTGGAAGCTTAGAGTAAAAATAAGCGTCACAGCAGTTTAATCTTGGAAATCACAGTTATATTCCAAGGCTCTGAAGGCTCTCCTGGCGGCATTCCACAGCAGGGAAGGGAGCAAACATCCTAGAAGGGGCATTTCTGTGCCCATTGTCTAACAGAACTTCTAGGCCATGCTTTCTCATTCTATGTTCTGCTGTATCCCTGCATGAAGGCAAGACCTCTCTGTTTCCCAGTGAATATTATTCAGCAGCCAATTTATGACTCAGTTCATCTTGCCACTACAATTATGGATGCTTCTCCCTGAAGTATACTCCAAAGGAGGGACAGATTTCTCTCTAAAATAGATATTTGGTAGAGGAAGAGGCGGTGGTGGCAGGCTAGAATGTCACACACACCAAAAAAACATCTCTGAAAAGGAAGTGAAAAGTGCATGCCCAAGAGCAGAAAATCATGTTTTTTAAAGGGAGGCATATGGAATATTGCTTGCGTAGGTAGGGAAAAAAAAAAAAAGGAATGATTTTTAAAAGAAAATAATTTATGCAAGGGGGAAAAAGCCCATGCAAAATTCTTTCCAGGACAATGCCCTCGGGAAGGTTTAACACTCACCCTTTTATTTCTAATCAGAACAGTCAAGGAAATTTTAAGGTGCCATTTCAGATGGCTTGCTGTTAAGTATTTGAAGGCTTGGACCCGTCTTTTCTTTTATACTGCCCTCAATACTCTGTGCTTTCTCTTTACACACTTTGGGCTCTGAATAAATATTGTGGCACGCATATCTGCCAGGATTCTTTAAAAGCAGAACATCTGTGATACTAAGATGGAAGACCTGGCGCCTGGCAACATACAACTTTTAAGTGACGAAGTCTTTGGGGGGTACAGATCAAGTTCCTGATGAACTTCAAATGAAGCTCTTTTAACTTCTACAATTCCATCTGAATTCATGCATAAATTACAGTGCATTTAGCATAACTAAGTGGAAATAACCTTGGCTCTTAAAATAGGAATTTCTCCAGTTAAAAGGAGAAATTGACTTTACCTGCTTTCTCCTAGAACAGGGGATTTGGCCATGACAATACCAAACTGAATAAATAGCTTAAACAAAGTAGATAAATCCTTCAGTGCTTCCAAAGGGTAAGTAATCCCAACAAAGTCCCTGGAATGAATGGGCAGGATTAGAATTGTGGTGTTCTTGGAATATGCCCAATTTCAAAACCCAAACAGAGTTACGACAGCATACATTTCGCCCTATCCACAAAAGAGACTCCATCCTCCCAGAGCTCACCAGGATTTAATGGTGCCTTTTACCAGAAAAATATACAACTATACTCAGTGAAAAAATAATAGCTCAAAAGAATTTTAAGCAAGACTTTGGGAAATTAAAGTACAAACTAAAAATTTACCTATGATAAATATGTGAAGTCAATGGATTACCTTGAAAAGATGGCAGCCCAGTAGTGAAAATTTCCATAAGGTCAGAATTTTTAGGTATCAGTACTATTATCTTACCGACTTCTAGTCCCAAGCCAACAAATAAGCAAATCAACAAGCATTTATTAACTGCCTTCTACATGTCATGACCAATCTCTACACTAGAATATGTTTGAAATTCAAAAAATTGTGGCAGAAAATCTTTGTTCTAATTTTTTTGTGTTCTACACCCAAATCCATTAGCTAATTCACTACAAATCAAACTACTTCTGCAGATACCAGAATCCTAATTGAAGAACAGACTGGTTAAATTAGCCCAGAATAGTAGAGGATTCCTTCATGGCTTGAAAGGTAGCCTTCAATCTTTGCCTTTATGAAAGGTTATTTATATGGTAGAGTGTAAATGATCTACTTTATATGAACCAAAGGGATTTGAGGAATGATGAAAGCAGACATAGCTTTTCCTGTACTATGGGTTCCTAGAGGATGAGTGTTGGGGGGAAAATGAAATGCTTTATTTTCTTGACAGGAGACACTGAAGTATTATGGAACTATTTTTCACAATTCATCAAAAAGCAGACAGTTGTATGACACTGACATGGTGACACAGTACAAGCAACTTAATGGAAATGAGGTTTGAGCTTCCCAAAAAGACCTTTTGGAACCAGGTAAAAGCAAATTAGTTGAAGACGAAAGATGATGGTCATAAGTTTTTAAATCAAAGGGCCTTAAAGATATGGTTCATTAAAAAGGGACATAATGATGGAATTTTGGTTGAACAAGTCTAAATTAGGGAGTTGATATTATATAAATGGAGTAGTTGGCAAAAATGTCTAACTTATCCTGAGTTCCATATACATGCTATATATTGTTCTACAAAATTCTAAATGAAAAATTAATAGTCAAATATCCAGCAAAATGCAAACACTACAACATGGGGAAAAAGTGGAGCTTTCAAATAAATTCCAATGCTGCTAAGTATTTTTGCCAGTATTTATTCATTTGAAGTGTAATAATATTCCTTAAAAGGAGGCAAGAATATGTTTGGTTTTTTTAAAGACTTTTTTTTTCCTGAAGCATTTATATTGGTGAATCCTCTTGATGACTATTTGGAATGTGTGGCAATGAAGGAATAGTGATCTTCCATTATTTATGGGATAGCATGGCACAGTGAATAGAATCCGGGCCTTAGAACAGATACCATATGTTTTCAAAACATATGGACAAGTCATCTAATTTCTCAAGTGTACCAGGCAACCAAAACTAGAAGTTATATGAATTATCCCTCTGTGCTGATGGAATTTTCATCAGGAATTTCTTAAACCTATGAAATCACAGAATTCAAGTAAATCCCTCTTCCCCAAAACCTATTGAGCATTGCACATATTCCTTTGTCTAGATAAGTTTGTATTGTTTTCTCTCAGGTGTTTGACTTCTAGATGGCTAAGCCTGTCTCATGGTTCCCAGTATCATGCATATCATTTGGTGGGAATGATGGAAAAGACCAGATACGATCAAGTAAGACGTTTCATATATTTTATCATAGGGAAAAAACATTTCTAAGCCAGTTTCATGACCATGTAGAACTTAAAAAAAATACAAAGAACTTCCTCAAAAAAATTAATTTAAAAAAACAACCTTACTTGGATATAGGTCTTACCTATTCTCTTTCCATTCCCCAGGAATCCCTTAGAAACTTGAATTCCCAGAGTTACTTCTTCTTTACCTCTTTCCAAAGCCCCCATAATATGACTGACCTTTCATAAAATTACAGAGAGCTCAAGATCTCTAAGTGGGATGGTTATAAAATCAGAAGAGTCATCTTATCTTCCCCTGCAGGGGATTTCATTTTATGTGATCATTTTCGGCCTATTGACCTGAGATTTCAGATTGCTGATGCTAGGGAAAATGTTTCCTAGAACTCATTCTAAATATCCCACTTTCCCCAAAGTACTTCACTTTTACACTTTTACAATGGCAGGAGTCTGAAAAAGATGGCGAGAATGTAGAGAAAACGGATTGAAGGAGAAAAAGATTTATTGGTGCCACAATAATTTTTTAAAAATTAAAAAGTCATTTTTAGGCTTTGTAACCTTTTTTGGCAAAAATACCTGAAGGGAGGAAAAAAGCAAGAGAATGACTAAATTAAAGAGTATCCAGCAAGTAAAAGTAGCTCCAGAAAGAAATTTATAAAGGTTGATTAGAAGGCACAATACACAAATTTTCATTCTGATACCCATAATCTTCACTCCAGTACTCATACATATTAGCTTCTTTATTGCTACATTTGTGAGTTATATGGAAACTGGAGACTGCGAAGAGGAAGTTTTCAGGAAATGCTTAATGTATATTTACAAATTATAGGAAGAAAAGTTACATGAAACACCATTTCCCCGGATTTAAACATATAAACATTGTTTTTAGTAAATGGAATAATGGCATCAGTACCATTCCCTTTAGCTATTTGTATATGACTTTTCTTAAAATCATCTAGGAGAAAGCAAGTTGAGGAAACATTTTTGTCTTGATATGCCCAATATCTAGCTCTTTAAAAACTTTTGGTTGGAACTTGTGATTTCATTGATATAAGGAATTCCTTCTATTATTACAAAAGTACAGTCCTTTTCTCCAGTCTTAAAGCTACTGCTTGCCTCTCAATATACATTATTTTGGCTAGTTTGATTAAGAAATCTTATTGTCTACACTATCTATAAAATAGTTGAATTTAACAAATATGAATTTAACCCATTCTTTGTTTTCTATATGTCCAACCTACTGGAGCAGTTTATTCAAAAGTCTGTGGTGTTCCAGGTGAATCAGGAAGTTAAAAATGGAGAAACATCAACATCTTCATAGAAGAAATAGATCAAGCTTGAAGAAGATAGGATGTGATAACCTATATACATGGTTTTGTCCAAAGAGAAAATGTATGTAATCTTTGACAAGGAAATCTCATTCAATAATTTAGAGTCCAAATCTGAGTTTTATATCATTTTAAAAATTCTATTTGCAAATATTGGTTATATTCCTTATTTCAAAGACAGACTACACATTCCAGCCTAATTTTCTGCTAAGAATGTATCATATCTTCCCCAATTCCCTGAGTCTCAGAGGTATCTAGATCTTGAGCTTGGAGATTTCGCAAAGATTATTATAATCCAACCTTTTCCCCAAGCTCATACAATTAATGGAGTCAGAAGTGAGATTTGAACCAAGGCCCTCTGACTCCCAAGTCAATATCCTCAGGGGAAAAAAAAAATGCTTCCTTCGATTAACTTCTAAACAATAAGTCAGAGAAGAGGTATTTCTTTTAAAAAAAATATGGAGAAATATTCAGAACAATTAACACAATAAAGCTGGGAAAAATGTATTAAACAATGGAAATGCCATTTGTTTTTTTTTTTTAAATAGAACGTGGGTATTTTATTTCATGAAGGCTTTTTTTTTTTTTGCCTATTTTGAAAAGATATTTTTTCAAAGCAATTCTCTATAGCTGATAATATAAGTATAAAGAAATCTATTTGAATTGTTTTCTTTAAAATATTTAAAATTTTTATTAAATATCTTTATTCAGTTTCAAGATCACAGTTAAAGTAGTTTAGCATGTTATACACATGACTTGACATGTGCACCTTTTAGAAATATCAAATTAGGTATAAGATTTTGAAGAAAAATTATATAAATGTGTATATTGACTTTTACTACACACACATCTAAGAAAGCAATAATTCTGTTGTACCATTAATGGAAATCATTTATTACATGGTATGTTTACATCAAATCTAAAGAGAACCAAGCCAATTTCTGAAAGAAAAAAAAAAAGCAATTCTGTCATGCTGAAACTGTCAACAGACTTAAGACCTGGTGGTCAGATGAAGCTGTGTCTAATTTGTGATGTCTAATAGATTCAAACCTATAATCAACACTCAGAATCAGGTGTGTAGAATCTCAGGTTGTTATTGTTGCTGTCTCCTACATTTAACTTTCGGAGAGTAAAAGACTTGTAAAATACTACTGAAATGTGAAACTTCATTGAGCTCTCTGGCCAACACCACAATATCCACAGTTCTTTAACTTCCAGAGCCAGTGTCCAGCACAAACTAACATGAGTGTGTCAATGGGGAGAAAATGTTTGTCACCCTCTTGTGGGCCACAAGGTGGGATTAGTGTGTTATTTCTCAAAATGTATTAAGTAATTTAGTTTAGAGATTATGAGGTAAGATTTGCATTTCAAAGGGAAAAGGTAATGACTTAGGTACTTGGTACCAAGTAACATACTTTGGACCAAGAAGTCTTTGGAAGAACTTAACAATGTTCATATGCCCATTAGTACTGTTAGATAAACCAATTTGGAATAAAATAAACTCTGACCACTGGCTGGAAAAAAAATAAGAATACAAAATATTTTGAAGTGTAGAATTTACCTTTCTGAAATCATTACAGCTTCTATAATACCAGACACTATTTGGCCAAAAGAGCAATCCTCATTTGGATTTGTAAGGAGAAAAGTGGGCAGAAATGATAAAAAGTATGAGAGAGAAAAACAAAAATTACTTCTCTCTTGCAACTGAATTTGATTCATCTGCTTGCAGCTTCTTTGTCCTGAAATGTCTCGAAATGTAGAAAATAATGTCTCCCATGCAAAGGGCAAGCAAGATGACTTGATATACAGTGTGACAACATTAACAGTGACTTTAAGACTAAAGCAAAGCAGTCCATTCAATAATCTACTGCACACATCTGAAAACAGATGAACTAACTGCTTCTTTTCAATGAAGTACAGTGTTAGTCAGTCTAACTCAGGATATTAAAAATATCTAAAGCCCAAACCAAAACAAATAAACAAAATGATTCTTTGGGAATGTTCGTATCAAGAAAAAGCAACCCCTGAAGAACACTGGTTTTCAAAGGGTGCCAGGCAATCTTTCTCAGAGCAAATTAACAGCTCGATTTTAGATTCCATCAAGCAGCCAACAAGAATACTTCATAGGTCAAATGAAACAGCAATAACTACAAGGCTACCACTGCCCATTTTTAGCAATACACTGTCCTCTCTGTGTGAGATGGTTCCTGGAATTTTAAACACTGCAGGTGTGAATGTGGCACTGAGGGCAAAAAGCATCAGATGGTGCAGTTTTTGAAACAGATAGGAAGTCATGAAGCTATCCTTTAAAGCAGAGGTAGCCTATCAACATTGGCCTGATCAGTGACCACTCCGTAGAGTGTAATCAAATATTAACCCATTGGTGCCATATAAACCCTGTCTTCCCTTTGCAAGGGGGGAAAATAGATTTTATATCTTCTTCCTCATTCCCCCCCCATAAAATGGTAGTCGTCTTTCTTAGAATGTAGGCTCGCCTCAGGCCCACATATTCCATAATTTCGCATATTTAAGATACATACAGTAGTTGAATTGGCAAGCAAGTGTTTCACATTAATACCAAACTTGTAATAGATGCACTTCCATCCTACTCTTTTCCTCATAAACAAACTTTCAGTTTCCTGCTTGCGATGGTTTCTGGTGCAGTTTTTTAACTTTCTTGACATTTTTCACGGATACAAAATTATAATACGATGGGCCAAAGACTGCAGAGTGCAAAAGTAAGTTTACCCTAGTCAAGGAGGGTACTGTTTTCCTGAACAAGGAAAAAAAACAGGTGATCCAAAAAGTTTGTTTCTTGATATCAAATCGGTTCATATACTTCCTTTTTTTTTTTTAAAGAAATATGGCATTTCCCATTAATTTTGAAAGTATGAATTGAAACTATGAATTGATGATTTGGGACTTTATACCTAATCAAATTTTTCAGCACGGCTTTTGGAACATTGAATTAATTGAAAAACTCATCCAGTCTTATTAAATAAAGATACTCCATTTCTGAAGTTATAGCACATTCATGAGAATAAAGACTGTCACAGGATTACAACAGCATGATTTAACCTTAAGAAGGTTTTTAATGAATTAACAGTTTTGGTCTCAAATCTGAAAAATAACCTTAGTCGGGGATCAGAACCTGTATCTCAAAATGTTTCTATGGAACATGTTTTACTTTTTCTCAACCTCATATACAGTACTCAAACAATTAAAACTTAAAAGATGACTTACAGTAATTTTTCACGCAGCTTCTCATAGGTTGTAGCTTCAGCTACTATAATACACTTTACATACCTCAAAATTACATTGGAAATACCCAGAATAACTAAATAAATAAAAGCCAAAGAAAACTGGAACAGTACTGTGTCTCCCTTTGAGACGAAATCCCCCATATCCAGCATCACAGAGAAGGGCTAGGACAATTTTTTTCAAAAGATTTATATACAGGTTTGAATCCAGAAATTAAGGTTAAATGCATAAATATTGATAATTTCAACTCAATTCAGAATGGTTTCAGAAAGATATGATACAACATATTTAGAATAAAAACAAAGCAGAAGAGCATCATATTTTGGTTTGCTTGAGATATACATAAGGTGCAACATTTTTTTTTTCTCAAGGAGGCTTGTGGGACAGTGTTTGCTGGCATACTAAAGTACACACCATAGCAATATGACTTTACAAAACAAAAAAGAATGCTATTAAAATAACTGGAAGAAAAGATAATATTAAACGTTGGTCTGAAATATTTGTGCTAACAAACTGTGTTACCTGAAAAATATCAACACCCCTCTGTAGCAGATTCAGGGCATGAGCAGTTCTAGCTATTGAAATCAAGACTTCACTCAGAGAAACAACAAGGTAAGGGTCTAGAGAACTATAAAGCTTTGCAGGATTTCTGCTGCTCTCAGTGCCTAACTGCTTAAAAATTAAGCATTTCTACAAAAAAGTTTTTATAAGTCTCTGAAAACAGTCATATCCAGTAAGTTCTCCCCACCCACCCTGCCCCACCTAAGGGAAAAGCCACTGAGGTTTAGGAAAAAGCAGATCAAGTAAGATATTAATTCACATAGAAAAAAGTAATCCTTTTGTTTCTTTTTTTGTTTTGTTTTGTTTTGTTTTTTTAAAAAAAGGTCCCATTAATATACAGCAATCTCTTAAGGAACACTAGTGAAATGTAATTGGAGGAAGATTGGAAGAGGCTCTGGCAAAAATAGACCTATTCTAAAGTGTTCTATAGAATAACAAGTTAGTACCATTGTCAAGGTGCATGGTCCGCACCGTACGATTTTTGGGTTTTTAGCTAATCTTAATTTCTAAATCACTGCTAGCAAGTGGTCCAAAAACTCCAACAGCCACCACACTGGGACCCAGCAATTTTCAAACATTCACTTTTTAAAATTTAGAAAACATTAATAAAACAGGTTCATAGTAAAAACCTAAGGTACATTGTATTTGTTGGGACTCTTTACTAGGTTTAGTGTTACCTGATTGGGGTTAAGCTGTCACCTTGGATTAACCTTTTTTCTATTCCTTCTTCCTCCAAATGCACAAAGAATATGTATTTTGAGGACATCATTCCAAATGCCTTTCATCTTCATTGCTCTCTATACAAGTTACTTTTCCATTCCTGTGTAGTATGTTGTACATATTTTCCAGCACCGAAACTGAAGTCATATCTACAACCATGAAAGGCTAAACCTAGTCTGTATTAAGAGTTACTTATTTTTTTTGTATGGCTATTACATCAAATTACAATTACAAAAAAATCATTATCAATTCAGTCAAGTATAAATAAGAAGGCCTGATAAAACCATGTAAACTCTCATCATTTTGAGACCTAATTCAAGAGCTTCAAACTCAACCTAACACTATCAAAATTCAGCCAGTATGAAGACCAATAAAAAAATTATTGCTGGAGTCCAGTAATTAAAATTTGGCATTTTTCTTTCTTTTTTTTTTTTTTTTGTGCTGTGATGCAAGAATAGGGAAATACTTTGTGCTATGGAACAAATACCCTGTAGAATTTGTAGCCTCAGACTAATTTTGATTTATCACTTTGTAGCTGTTGCTAGGAAACAAGTCACTGGGAAAGTCAGGTGGTTAAGTCAATATGTTGAATGTTCTAAGCCAGCTGATCCACTTGGCACTGGCCTATCTATGGTTTAATGCTCAAAAGCAACAAAACACAAAAAGAAATGGAAACTGGCAGGTAGATCTAGATTTGATAGCCCCACTCGAGTCAAGCATACTTCTCATTATCATTTACTCACATACCTCTTAACCAACACAAACTCTAAATGGCTCTAAAAAAAAAAACCTGCATTGCCAATTTAGGCTGTGCATAGCAATCGCAACCCAGTCCAGTGTGTCTGTGAGAGATATAAAAGGTATGTGTCTCAGAGTCCACATGAATTCAATGTCTTCAATGTTTTCAGAATAGTGAAGTAATTCTAAGGTCACTTCTGAACAATTTTTCTGTCCTTTTTTTTTTAGTTTGTTTCGTTTTTGTTTGTTTGTATCAATGTTCCACTGGTCTCTCAGACCCCTATGTAAAAAATAAAAAGAATCCTCAAGGCATGATACCATCAATAATCTGCAGGACTCTTCCTCCAACTAGGTGAAAACATACCACAACTTACCCTATGCAAATTCTCCTTAACCATTCAAGCCTAAGAAAAGACTCAGCCTATAAATAGAGTCAGACTTTTTTCTTTTTTTGCCAACAAACTACCACTCTGGTGGCAAATATAAAAGTGCAGAATATATGGACCACGAGGCTGAGCATACACCGCTAACAATGGTACGTCTGCCCATGCTGTTTGGGGTTCTCTGGAACAGGTTTTTTAATTTAATCTACAATATAAATGTAGGCATAACCTATTATATAAACCATCTTAGAACTTAAATCTTCATGTACAAAAATGACTAGGAATATCTAATAATAACTAGTGCAGTGCGTCAGTTTGTTTTTTTTTGTTGTTGTTTTTTTGTTGTTGTTGTTTTTTTGTTTTTTTTTGTTTGTTTTTTAAAGAATAACTAGATATTATACGAAACTAGTTTCACACTCTCTGGTTGGTAAAAGAGACACTGGATGAGCTACAGTAAAGGCAGCCACTTCCAAGCAACCACCAATTTACCATTAAAAGCCTTCAATAGAAAGCAAAGCTCCAGGATCATTCTCATTCTGTTCATTATCAGACAAATAACATCCCCCTCAAAGATTCTGGGTTCCAATAGGACGACCTGGCCCAAGTTGCTAACTTCTGGCTTCAAGTGAAATCTGGGCCGTGCAGGGCACCAATCACGTGTTTGCAATCTATATTTTCCATCCTATGGACTGACTAGCTTCCCTTGGTAAAGACAAGGCTAGGATATTAGGTAAAGCACAATGTTTTACAATAAAGGGGAGCTTCACTGGTCAGCGCAGGAAATAAGTACGGGAGCCTGTGGCATTTCTTTCGGCTGTCCATCATGGGCAAGAGGAGCTGCCCGCTGACTTCTGTAAAAGGAGAAGAAGAAAAAAGAAATGAATCATCTTTTAGAATCCGTCCAGCTCTGAGATCCTATAATTCAGAGACAGTTCTTGAAGAATGGAACAAATAACAAAGGCTTTTCAGTATCTTGCTGAACAGCTGCTGATATTTTGGCGTCAATTATATTGCTTAGTTAAAACTGTTGTCATTTTAAATTGTCTCACTTTCAAAGAATTTTAAGTTTTCATTTCCTCACCTCATCTGACTTTACCTTGATTCTCCATGAGAGGGAATTGTACCCCAATTTATTCTCCTCTTTTTAAAGATGGGGTACTATCCATCCAGGTATCAGTCAATTCAAAGTCTCACCAAAAGTGACAAGTGGCCAGAGGAAATGGAGTCAGACTTGGGCTCTTGACTTCTAAGTCAAGCAATGTAGAAACTGAACTAAGCTGATTCTGAGTCTGGGCTACAACTGAATCGGGTTATGTAAAGGAGTACATATGTTATTATTGATTTAACCTTTCAAACTCATCACATTTTCATCCAAAGTACTGCAGTTGCTATCCAAAGGCTGAAATCATCTAAGACATATAACAATTCACATTTACTTTACTACATTTTTACTAGTTTCCTTTGATGTACTGGATAAAATGGATACCTAGGATATATGACAAATTTTCAGGTTTCCTGAACTCTGGTTAAGCTCACTGAACCAGTTTAAGAATTATGGATTTAAACATACAAACTACAAAAAGTATAAGAACCAAACTTCTGGCTTAATCTGTCTAATAAAGTGTGCATGTTTTAAGTGCAACCTGCTACATCTGTTCCACTATCTGTTAAAAAAAAAAAAAATCTAATGGGAAAGGGAAACCAAGATGGCTTTTACTTATTTCTAATTTAATGTTCTCCACTCTCTTTGATGTGTCCAAGGAGAAAGTGGATAATACATGAACACATATTAAGGTACCCCACAATGAAGGAAAAATAAGAAAAAAGGGAAAAGATGATAAATTGTAGAAAAGGCCATTGTTGGAAAAGCTTGATAGTTTCTAAATCTGAACATGCCTCATTTGCACTGAATTCAGGATTAAGCAGGAGAGGGAAAAGAGAAAAAGGACAAGAAAAGGGGAAAGATACAAACTCATGCTTATATATTTATCCTCTCTATGGGGGAAGCTGCTTTCCTATGTTAGATTCCTACAAGTATCCCAAATGTCATGAGCCACAGGTTTTTTTCATTTGCTTATTTTTCCCTTAACTTTGCATAGTGATTAACCAAAGTTATGTTTATCAGAACCATGAAGACAATGAATCTTAATCAATGTTCATTTAGTGAGTAATATCCCATAAAATAATGTTAAACCCCTCACAAAGAGCAGTGACAGAACCATTTTCAAAGAAAGATGCCAAATGATGGTAATTAAATATTCCAAAGTTTGATTTCTCTAAGGTAAGTTACAAATCATGTGATGTTGATAACGAATTTAAGTAACATAATCAAGGAAAAATCAGACCTCTAACTCCTGCTATTTTCCCTTTCCTTTCCATATGTGAATTCTAACTGTCCTTCAAATTCTATTTAAGGTATTGCTTTTTTTTTTTTTTTTTGAAGTCTTCCCTATACCCACTCTGGTACACCTAAATCTAACCTTCTGAATTCTAGTATTATTGAATTATAACACTTTCATTCCATCAAAGGCTTAAAAGGATCTTGTTCTTATTGTTTATAATGAGTCAATTACAAATGTGGAGATATTATATATGAATATGTAATATGACTAATTATTTACCATTCATTTGACAAAGTTAATTTTTTTATGCATACATTTTTTTTTTGTCTCCCCAACTGGATTGTAAGCTTCTTTACAGGAAGAAATCCTTTGCTCATATAATCCAATGGATTTGTAATAGCATTAATGCATATATTTCCTTTAATCATGCAGAGTGAAACCCTTCCTTTCAATGAGACTTTCACTGACATCCTCCCATGTGTTCACCATAAAGGGATTATACAATGTGCTAGAGGCCTTCCTTGAGTTTTCCCAACATTATGAGAATACAAATTCAGCATATTCTTTCTCCTTTGCTCTTGCCACATTGCCAACTATCTCCTTTTTGGCTTTATGTTTCTTCAATAGATCCTTCACTCTGTTTTCCCTTTTTAATTCCTTGTTTGTAATGTGCTACAGCCTATACACCTTCACAATAGATTCTCCACTACCTATTAGCTGATGCCCAGTTTCAATTCTCTGGCAATATCATTGTTCCATAACTTACAACAAAAAACATCTTAGAAGAAAACTGGCATTGTGAAGATGGGCTTTTCTCATCTTTTCTTCAGTACTATTTCTACTAAAGCATCTTAAGTATTATACTATTAGAGCCCAAATATAGTGTTCATCATGATCACAGAGAAATCACTGTATAAATTTTCTATAGATTTTCTCTATTCTTTATCTCCTTGTCATCTTCCTTTTTGTTTCATCCTTACACGACTCTGCCTAGATGCCAGAGCTTAGCATATTACTTGATACATAGTACAAATTTAATATTACTGATTGATTGATTTGGTCTTGCTGAGATCTTCAAATATTTTTTTTCAAAAAATTTCCCCCTTTCATTTCTCCTTTTCTTTTTAAAGATACCACTAATCATAAGTTAGAATAAAACACAAACTTGTCTTTTTGGCATTTAAAGTCCTTCACAATATGGCATCAGCTTAAATTTCCAGGCTGATTACGCATTACTCCCCCTCACATGCTCTGTTTTCTAGCCAAAATGGCCTCGTAGCTGTTCTTCCAACTCTGTCTTTGCACAGGCTATATCATCTGCTATATCTAGATCCTTGCCTTCCTCACTTTTATATCTTAGAGTTCTTATCTCCCTTGAAGGCTCTATTCAAGGACTTTCTTTTGAGAAACTTTCTTGACTCACTCATTCATTGGTGCCTTCCTCCTCTGAGGATCATTTGTGATTTTTTTTAAAAATTATTTATCCTGTATTTGCTTAACTACAAATATTCTGTACCTCTAAGTTCCTTGAGAGCAAGGATTGTCTCATTCTGTGTTTAATATAGATTGATAAATCTAGTACACTGCTTGATAAATGCTTGGCTGATTGAGCATCTTTATATGATTTTAGAAATAAATATTTATTATACATTAATGTTACCCTTGGCTGCCACATTTCTACCTTGAAAAATAAATCAAATATTTGCTGTTGCGTTAAGGATTGGGGTAACTAATAGTTAAATCTCTGGAAGATGTATTTGGTGTTCATATCTTTTCATTCATCTATTTTCCATTTTTCAGTATTAGCAACTTGCTTTAACAGGTTATATTGAAATCAATTTAATTGTCCTCCTTTTTAAAGTTTTTATTTTTTCTTATGCATTCATTTGATCTCTGGGTCTGTACATATAAAGTTGATTAATGAACTCTCTCCATAGGAGTATTAAGCAATTTCATTTTTTGTTCTTTTATTCAGTATTCATCATACCTGATGCCTTTGGATTCTTTTTTTTTTAAGAAGAGAAGTCATGATACTGGTGGTTTCAGCATTTTTTATTGTCTTCATCTACACTGACTTTGCATTCAAGTCACTGAGCTTCAAAGAATAAGACTAATTTAATTTGGAGGTTCTAATTGCTTTCAGTAAACCTGCTCTACCTCTTCATCTTCTAAAACAGATGTTGTCACATATGCTCTCATGATTTCTGTGATGGCCTTTTTCCAAATATTTATCATGATTCTGCAATGTAAAATGACCAAACCACCTATGAACATCTCCTTGTTTCCTTTGGACATATAATAAAACTTTTTCTGCCAACTTCTATTTCCAAAAAGAACCAGCGAACTACCCTTCTATTTAGTTTTAACTTCCTTCTGCCTTTTGAGTCATTTATGGTAAGGATCTAAGATGGATGTAATTCAGTTCTTCAGTAGAATATCCTCTAATTGGTCATTTAGAGTACGACTAGCTAAGTTAATATTTATAGAGAGCCTAAAAATCATGTGATTCTTTAATGGCATGGGTAGGGGCATTCTGTCACTTCACTACAGAAGCTGACAGGTTGCTGCCAAGGTACATTTTTAATAGGTTGTCATGGCTAAAGAATTTATAATCAAGTATCCAGTATACTGACAATGAGCCTCTCTATACCTTAAAGAGGCAAGGATGCTTCTCAGAAACAAGATACAATCTGTTCATGGGACCATACTATGAGCTCTTCCAACATATCAGATCCCTCCATACTACAATGATACAGAGAAGCAGGAATTATTTTATTTATTTCATTATATAAAACTTCTTCTTAAACCCCCAAGTACTCACTATAGTGTTTTGACAACTGTAAATATTGTTAGGAAGTTATAGCTATATTTGTGCAAATTATAAGATATTTAGTTTCTGGAAAATTGTAATAATCTAAAACCCGAGGAGACAACATATCGTTGTTGTCATTTTTAGTGATGTCCAACTATTCGTGATGACATTTGAGGTTTTCTTGGCAAAGATAGCATGGTATTTTTGTCACTTCCTTTTCCAGCTCATTTGACAGATGAGGAAACTGAGACAAACAGGGCTAAGTGACTTACCCAGAGTCACACAACTAGGAAATATCTGAGGTTGAATTTGAATTTATGAACATGAGTGAATCTTCCTAACTCCAAGCCCAGTGTTCTACCTACTGTGCAATACAGAGTTTATCCTACATGGCACTGTATAATTTGAAGTAATTAAAAGTAATCTGATTTTGCAATTTGAAGACCTGGGTTCAATTATCTGTCAACAACTCTCTGTATGATCTAGACAAGTCACCTCACCTTTTATAGCTATAAAATAAGACAGTCAAAGACTACATAATCTCTAAGATTTCTTCCCACTTTAAATTCTATGAGCTATTTGTGACATAAGTATAGATCTTACAACATGCTAATTGAAAAGAGAAAAAGAAAGTCTGTGCTCTGGCTTTAACTTCAGTTTGTCCTACATTTTGAAGACATCAGATAGCAGAGGCCTTACCTCATTTTTCAAGGAAAAAAATAAGAAAAAAGCAATTTAGAAAAGATAGCCAAAATGTGTATTCAGTAAAGGACTCTCTATTAATTTCTTTAAAAGAAAATTCTCTAAATGCACTTAAAATATTACCTTGTATTTGAGAAGTACTTTAAAATTTCCAAAGGGCTCTGTGTGCCCAAAGCATTTACTAGGTGCTTTATAAATGCTGGGTATTGCTGAATGAATCTTTTATTTCATTTGATGTTCACAATAATGACAAAAAAACTGAAGTGATGAATAGTTATCTGCTGCATGTGGTAAATTAGTAGCACAATGTGAAAAAAATGTGGGCTCCCTAACTGTTGGGTCCGTGCACTCTTCCCAAACTACACTCTCTCCTTATAGTTTATTTTACAATGTGAGGTTCACTTGTAGAATTTGTAGAACAATAGTAGTCCTATTAATTATATATATATATATGTGTGTGTGTGTGTATATATATATATATATATATATAATAAATTATAAATTATAAATTAATGTTATACACATAGATTATATATACATTATTATAATACATATCTTGTATTAAAATACTTATGTATAATATATAATAATTATAACATAATATGTATAATGCATACATAGTATGTATTATAATAATGTAATAGTACACACAATATGTATAAAATCATTATATATTGTATGCATATGCAAGCTAATTAGTAACATGGAAAACAGAAGACAACATTAGCCAAGCAAAATATGCTAATACTAGTATGTGACATTATTATATATAATAACGTAATAAAATGGCATATGGAACTACATGATGTAACATAGCAATTACAGAATATATTATATGAGATATGGTATTAAGGTAATATACAGTCATCTAACACACACACACACACATATATATTTATTTACATGACATTTATAATGTATATTATAGTAATATGTACTTGTAGTTCACAATATGCTAATACATAATAATTATATATTAAATATAACAAAATAATATATTAACAGTACATAATAGGCAACTAGTTGAAAAAAGACAAAGAAAGCCTCTATTCTGATTTTAATTTCAGTTTTTTCTGAATTTTGAAGATATCAGAGGCCTTAATTACATATTTATTTGAATATATAATGTCATAATATTATAATAGTATATTATATCTAATGTTTTAGATTATATTAATATATCCCATAGTATTCTATTATTCAATATACATTATTTAATACATAATGCTATTATATATGATATATGAATAAAAGTATATTTGCTTGGCCAATTTTCTCTTCCATGTTTTTCCATGTAACTAATTCGTTTGTGTAAGCAATACAAGGTGACAGGCTCAGCAAAATATGAAACAAAATCCTGAGAGATGACATGGCTCTATTCGGCCATGAAAAAAATGAACATCTGACCGCCGGAATGGGGTTTGTCTAGATTTGGAGGCTGCCTTCTTTGGATCCGTTCTGCCAAAGAAAGGCAAGAGCCTACAAGACTGGGTAGAAGGCAACTTCCCACCAGCTCACCTGTGTACATTCTCCATTGCTGCTACTTCAGCCAGGGCAGCCAGGCTGAAGAAGGCAGACACGGCTGGCATGTCTGGTGTGATACTACGAATCTCCTCTGCTTCGATGTTTTGGGAGCATTCCTCATTGCAATCGATATCTGTAGCTGATGCTTTAGGGAGACTACCCTGCAGTTGTTCCTTGGGTTTGTCATCTGTAACAAAAGAAAGATTTATCAAAGAGGATTTAGCCCTACCAGCTTGTAGACAAAAGAGAAAGAAGATTCTGTGGCACTTACTGGTTAAGAAGGTAACATTCCTTCCCAATTCCCCTTGATATATACCGAGAATATAATGGCTTATACAGATTCTCTTCTTCCAGAGCAACAAGGCTCCTTTATTAAGCCCAGTCCTTCCCATGGGCAGCATTATTCTCAAAAGCTGAGTTGAAAAGAGTTTAATCAGAAGCCAAGTTGAAAAGAGTTTAAGAGATTGATCCAAGGCCACAGAATGGGTCAGGATTGGATTAGAGGAGGGAAAAAAGCCCAAGTTAAAATACAGCTTGAGGAAACTTCGGTAGAGGGGCATTTAAGATACCCAGAGAATACAAATGCTTGTGATGAAATATGAATGTTAAGTCTGCAGTGGTTAAGAATGATCGTATCCCTCCCTGAATTGCTTTTAATTAATTAAATTGATTACTGTATTACCAAATACCCCAGGTTCTTTCTTCTTCTTTTGGGGACCTGATATTTCTTTGCCTAATTATATCATTTCTGACTGAAAGTAAAGGGTTTCTGGTTATTCAGTGTTTAGGAGACCAGATTCAAAGTATCTATTAAAAGCTGATGAGCCTGTGTGACCCTGGGTCACAAGTGCCTCAGCCAAAAAAACAACAACAACAAAAAAAAAAATGGATGAGGTTACTTCCCTTTTTTGCAGAGTTGGGGGACTCTGAGAATGGAAAATTACATATATTATCAGGCTTCATAGGAAGTATTACATACAGTATCGTTGATGTACTGGTCTGTTTCATGAACTACATTGTTTATGAACATGTCCGAAAAATGACTTGATGGGAAAGACATACATTCGAAGGCAAGAGTATGCTATAATAAAAATAAGACAAAATAGACCTGTATGAAATGTAACTCAAATATCTCTACTGGAAAATAGCAATAATTTCTTCATTTGACCATGTTGTCTTGGTAGAAGAGGTATTCTTATCAGAGTTTTAAAGGCAATTTTAAATTAAGGAGCAAATAGTAATGGCCTTAAAGTGTCTTGTATTAGAACATAAAAATTCCATGATTCCTTACTGCATTAAAAATGGAAGCATCATCTAAAGACTTTCAGTTTTAAAAAGTCAACGCCTTGCCATATGCTGCAATGTGAAAAGTTCTAAAAGAAAGAAAAACCAGCCCAACACATGTATAATATATAAGAAAAAGTCATTGAAATTCCTCATTTTGCTGTCCTTCAAGTGACAACGTTGGTTTAAAATTAATTTAATAAACTCTTTGCTTCTCTTAATGTTTAATTTTACTTAAATGAAAGTGCATTTAAATGTAATACATAGGAAATACAAAAATCTGACTCCTGAAAAAGCTGTAGGAACATTCTACAGTTGCTGAAAAGCCACAAAGCTACAGTTACAATAGCTAATGTTAGGTACTTGGGAATCGTGAAGTCTGCAAAGCATAACGCAATGAACCTCAATTTGTTTTTACACCTGGAATTTCTGAAACCGTTCTAGCCACGAGTCTAGTATGTCAGATAAGCAAAAACATCCGAGGATAAGTTATGAACTGGAACTTCTTTAGGGTTTTGGATGTAAGAAATAAAAGCCATGCCTAGAACTAGTTTGATTCTAGCAGCTGAAAAATCTAGGACTGGAAAACCTGGCTTTCAGTAAAGCAAATAATATATGGTAAGTTATGAGACAGATCAAATGTTAAATCTTAAAATCTTAAAAAATCTTAAAAAAATTAAAAACAAGGGCAGCTAGGTGGTGCAGAAGATCAGGAGGACCTGAGTTCAAATACAGCCTCAGACACTTCCTAGTTGTTGGACTCTGTGCAAGTCACTTAACCCTAATTGCCTCAGAAAAAAAAAAAGTACTCTTCCTTCCCCCCTGCCCCCCTTCTCTCAAAAGGAAAAGCATATAGGATTAAATAGCCCCATAATTCTCAGAGAGCCTCAGACATTCTGTCTTGAGAAAGAGCTGTTTTTGTAATCTATAGGACGACAAATAAATTTCAAGATTTCACTAGAATCCATTCCCAAAAAACTCTATAGAAATCCTTACTTATAGTAGCTTTCTGAAATCTGTTTAAGTGCCTTGATATAGAAACCCTTCTACCTCCCAACACCCAGTCCAGGACATGTTTAAAACCCCACCTAGAACCTAGAACCGCTCCCTCTAGGACGCTGTGAAATCTGGCAGGCTTCCCTCCCTGGCTCCCCAGCAGGCCCCTTTTTCCTCATCCATCTCATCTCCTTACCCAAAGTACCTCCTGCTGGTGACACCCGGCCATCTGCGGTCCTGACGAGATGCGTGATCTTCGTTTTCCTGGCTTTCCTTTTCTGGCTGCCAACCAAAGGCTCTTGCGTTGTTGTTGGCTCTGGAGTGCTTGGAACTGATGGGGCATCTTTAGTCTTGCGGAGAGGCTCAGTGGTGGTTTTATCTTCTGAAAGTATGGCTGAAATAAGTCAATGATAGGAAATGCAAATTAAAACACCAACGGGGAGAGCTCAGACACCTACTTGTAGCCTGGCCTATGGACTAGGCTACAGAGAAAGTCAGACAGGAAAGGCAGGGAGTGGGCAATCTGTACACGTCTTCCATACACAGGAAATTCACTTTCCCCTCAGGTACAGAAAAGGAGAGCTGGATTTGGGGCACTGTGTGAAAATGTTTGGGACTTTTGGCTTAGTGAGAAAGGGCAGAATTTACCCAAAGTTCATGCAGGTTGAGGCAATATTCCTTAAATTAAAGGAGTCTACTATTACCATGTATGATTCCATTACCTTAGAATAAAGCTAGAAGAAACCGTCTGTGTTGAGTTCCTTTTCCTTTCTTGTCCTAATGCACGTCATTATACTTATATAACCTATATACAAGGTCATATATGCTCACAGAGCTGGAAAGGACCTGAGAGTACAATCTCTTTTTTCAAATGGCAGGGAGGAAGTTAAAGGACTTGACTAAAGTCAAAGAGTTAGGCTGTTGCAAAGAAAGCTATTTACAAACTGACAAATACTTTTATAAAATTATCCCTCCTTGTTTTATTAATATTTTCTACTTAGAAAGGAAGGATAGACATTCATGAATCCAGTGCAGGATCCTCATACCCGCTCACTTTCGGCTGAACCCAGTGAGGTAAAGCATTTTTAGTAGAAGGTGTGAGAGGAAACTAGTTCACAGACTTTCATTTTCTTCCAAAAGGGAGTAACTTAATCCATAATGCTATAGTAACAAAACTATGGTTTATGGGGCAAGGACTTTCTCCCTAAGGTGGAAGGCAGAATATGAGTTTGTTTCTCTAACAAAGTCATTTAGTGATCTTTGTCAAACATTCATTAGGTGACTATGCAAATATGAATTAATTATCTATTAATAACAACATCAGGAAACTTGGGATCAAATCTTCTCTACTAGAAGTATGGAAAAGTTACAACTCTCAGCAGCCCATGCAAGTCTTCTAAAACTATGAAAAAAAGACTAGTGCCTGATTTGTAATTACCTAAACTGAGATTTCTACCCTGAATTTCCTAAAACAATTAAATCACAGGACCAGACTCCTCACTCTACCACCAAATTTTTTTTAAAGAATGTTATTTTTCATTTGATCTCCATTTAGTCAGAATTAATATTTGCAGTCCCATCTGGGGTTTTTTTGGGGGGAGGGGAAGGGAAGAATTGAGATGAAGTGAAGACAAGGAACCTGAAAATATATTTTTACTTAATATAGGGGGATAAACATAGCTTAGTTTTCCCAAAGGAAGCAATCAAAAACTCAGTGCTAGCCACGAGATAATTCTTTATGGAAAGAGCAGAGAGTGGATCAGGTGACTAAGATGATGTGTTTTGATATTTCAGGGAAATAAAATCTGAAGATAATTGAAGGTGCTATTAGAAGTATTATGTAGGGATAGAGAGAGAAATACAGAGACAGAGTTGAAGAAAAAAGCTTAAGTTAATGAAAGGCAGAACATGTTAAGAGCAAAACAAGATAAGAGTAAAAGTAGAAGTATGTGTTTATGTGGGTACACATGCACATATGACCACAGACACTCACATGGGTCACAAATCCTTTTCAATTTTTTTACTCTAACTCTCCAAAGAGTTATTTTATAAGTCTGCCCCTGGGGGAGGAGTATTATGAATTCACAAGGTCTTTAATCTGAAAGTTACAGCATCTCATCCCTAAAAGACTTAGAAGGCTAAAATAATTTGCATTTACTCTAACAGAAAAGATGCTCAGCAGAAATCATTCCATGATTTGAGGCTTGGCTTCTTGCCTAGATGTAGAGTAATGAGGAAATACAGTAAAAGTCCTGCTCCCAAACAAATACTTTGGCAATGCTTTGAAACACTCTTGTCAAGCAAGTCACCAGAAACTGGATGGGGAAAAAAGGGCTCCTTTCAAGTTATAGACTTGGATCCAAGCCATACAAAGCTCCCTTAATAATATGAGATGTTTATTTCCTGAGTGAGCCAATTATTTGGGCTCATAAAACTTAATAGTTTTATGTTTGGGCTATCTTAAAGCATTATCTCTATATACTTCAAGATTCTAAGAAAAATTTTTGGAAGGAACAGCAATATAACAAAAAGCTGCTAAAAAAGACGGGGGTTGGGGGGGAGCAATTTAGATGGGAATAAAAATCAAGAGAAAAACAATCATTAGGCTAATGTTGGAAAGTCAAGGCTTTACATAAATCTGAAGGAATTTTAACCACTATTCAACTAAAAACATTAAATAACCTCCACTACACATCTCTTTGTCCCCAGCGTTCTCGGTCTCCTGGTTCATATGTTAATTGCATCTGCTATTGATATCAAGGGCAAAACAAGGTGGGAATCAGGAGGAGGAGAATATTGCAATTGATTCTTCAACATATTCTAGACAGAAGCAGCTTCAATCCTTCCTAACCCCACAGGAACACTAGGACTCATTAAGATAAATGGGTGGCAAAAACTCCAGGCAAATTAAGGAAAAATTTCCTAGGTGGCAAAAGAAGAGGTACCCGTTTTGGAAAAAGATATGTAGCAGATTTTTCTTCTCCCAAAACTTTTTATAGAAACCATTGCATCCCAATCTGAAAAAAAGATGCCTGATTACTTCTGGGCAGAGATCAGTTTGAAAAGAAAATTAAATGAGATAATATTTGTAAAGCACTGTGTAAGCTCTTAAAATACTTATTTCCTTCCTTGCTAATCATGATTAATTTTTCTGTATTCTGACAATGGTTAGCGAGGCTCTGGGAGAAAGCAAGGGATGGCTGGGAATGAAAAATAAGTTCTGGCCACTGGTACCCAGAAGTTAAGTTATCAAGACTGTCCCAATGGGAAGCTATAACTCAGAAAATATATAGATGATTAGGTCAAAGTGTCAGTGGACCAAAAACCAGGCAAACAATCAGGAAACAGATAAAATGGAACTGGATATCAAAAAAAAAAAAAAAAAAAAAAAAAAGATAAAGGAAAAACAAGAAATGGAGTTAATATACAGAAATAATATACCAGTAATTAGAACGTCTTGAATCTGAGACTACTCTGATCTAGACGGGAAACTTTCTGTGTGCTTTCTGCTAATGTAAAATCTAATTTATCCCAAGATAGGGGCTCTTGGAGAGACAGTATGGCTTAATAAAGAGAGGGCCAGTCCCGATGTCCAAAAGACCTTGGGCTCAAGTCTTAATTCCTGATCCAAACTGTTGCATGACTTCAGGTAAGTCATAAGCTCTAAGTTCATGACAAAACTCTATATCTGTAGAACAAATGAGCTTCTTCATTGAGAGTTCCAGAGCCATGAAAATATGCTTTAAAAAGGCTACCTGATTTAAAAACAATACTAATAATCAAGAAGAAGTCTCCAGTATACTGGATAGATTCCCTATTGAAAATTTATGAGTAGACATAGTCAAAAATTGCACAGGATGAAAAATATAGTTGGACTGGAATGCTGGGGTCAATAACATCAGGGAAACTATATGAAACCTATTTAATTGTATGATTCAGGGAAAGTCACTAAACCCTGTTTGTCTCAGTTTCCTCACCTGTAAGCTGGAGAAAGAATTGGCAAACTACTCTAGTATCTTTGCCACAAAAACTTGGAATGGGATCACAAAGTCAGACAAAACTGAAAAGTCTGAACAATAATGACAACAAAACACAAATGTTCAAGTGAGGTCACCTGCTGTACAGAACTCTCCAGGGCAGAACCAACCAGATTAAAATTAACTGGTTCAGCAAAGTAAATAGAAATGCAATATAATATAATGGATATATGATAATAATCTGAGGTTTTCTTACATTATTAATATGCAGCCCTACAGGGATCTATTTTAAAAGTTAAGTTTTACACCATTGCATTAAAAGATTAGAGGCTCTTTGGAAGGATGTTAAGGAATGGTAAGATGGTAAGATGTTAACTTGGGTCTAGTGGAAACCACCAAATAAGGGCAGACTGAAAATGTCACTTACAATTTTGACCTTACTCTAAACTCCGTGCTTCTGAAGGAAAATGGATTTTGGCTTGGCCCTATCCACTGGAGAAGATGTAAGACAAAGAGTGATAGAGAAAAAGGAAGAATATTTATAAGATTTGAGTACTTAAAGCTAGAAGGGTCCTGTAGAGCTCACGCTGACCAACTCCCTAATTTTATAGATGAGGAAAATGAGGGTCAGTTAAGTGAAAGGTCTTATCCAAGATCACACAAGTCATAAACAGGATAGCTAAGATTCAGAGCCAGGTTCTTTCCTAATTGTGAAATCCACTTTTTTTTGTATTTGTGTTTGAAATATCTAATTTTGTATACCACACACTTTAGGAAGCAAAGGCAGATCTGAATCAAGATGAATCAGAGAAAGCAAACTTTCCTTGGCAAATTATAAGAAAATCATGAGGGGGTAAAATAAAGAGCTGTTCAAAGAGACAAATATGTTTAAAAATGGAATACCAAGATACCAAAATAGATTGTATACAAATACAACAATAAACTTTATTATTTTATAATTGTCGGTCACAGAAGATATGAGGGAAAAACATCTGATTTTTTTTTTTTCCTTTTGAGGTAAATGAATGACTCATGTCGTAGAGGGAAGTAAGGTATATATATATATAAAGCACTCACCTAAAGAAAAATAGCTAACATCTATATAGTGTTTACCACATGCCAGCAATTGTGCTGTCATGTAACAGACACTTTACAATTATTATTTCATTTGATTCTCACAGCAAACTTAGAAAGTAGCTATTACTATTATCCCCATTTTAAGGATGAGAAAACTGAAGGAAATAGAGAATTACATGACTTGCTCTAGATCAATCAGCTAGTAAGAATTTGTGGTCCGTTTTGAACTCATCTTCCTCCAGGTCCAACAACTTAACCACTGTATCACTTAGCTGCCATATACTTTTTTTTCCTTTTTGTCTTTAAGAAATTATAGAAAGCTATCCAGTATTAAGGAACAAGTCCAGAGATATTAGCTTTAATAAAATGAGTCCACAATTATAACATGTAATTTTCAAGAGACAAAGAAAAAATAAAACAAAAACCTAAATCATTAATCAACATTAAAAATATAGCAAGAATATCTTGCTTTCCAAACTTTATCCAGCAGTGGGGGAAGTAAAGGGTATCTAAGAACCCCTCGGCCTCCAGAGTACTAAAGAACTGTGAATTCACATTGCAAAGAAAGATTCAAACTCACACTAAAATTATGATCAAATCTGAAATCTTTCTCCCTTAGGTTAGTCTCATAAGAGTTGAAACAGCAGTCAGGTATTTGATGGAACATGAAAAATAAATCAATGAAACTAATCTAACTCATCCTGGGAGGCATTAAAAACCATCCATTCAAAATGGACGACAAAGATTGAATGGCTTGGGTGCTACTGATTCTTTTTAGAAGTAGAAATGAAAACCCCGGCACTTGTAATTTTTATTGAATTAAAATGAAAGAATCTAGGGTAAAAAAAAGATTAGGTAAGGTGCTACAATAAGAAGCAAGGCTGTGCCTCACTTTTTATTTTAGTAAAGAAATGTAATTATAACTAAGAGAAACAAGGAGGGGAATACTGCACAGTGTGGAGAGTCTGTCCCTGCTTCAAGAACATTTGTGCTGAATTCTAGACTCCCAGACAAACTTGAAACAGTTAATTGGGGCAGGTCACAACTTCCCAATGTTCCAGACAACTCTTTAAAATCATAATACAAAACAGTAGGGGAAATGGCCTCACAGGGAATTCTTAGACCTGTGGTTCCCAACAATTTTTTTTCCTCAATTGCCTTTCAACAACAAAAATGGTTGTGAACCCCTTGAGTAATCTGTTATACTTCTCATAAGATTCTGTAATTATTTACTGGTAAAAGCACTATTAAAGTAGTTTTAGTATGAAACCTTTGGACTACTAAATAGGAACTATTACTCTCATGAGGGAAATCATGGACTGGTCAAAAACAAACAAATCAAACAAGTAAGAGTTACAAAGACACTGAGCTCCAAAAATGGAAGCTGTAAAAATCACTTGCTTTTCAGTCAAAGTAAGTAATATGACAGCCTTCTTAAAACACAAAATAATAATGCTTCATAATTCATATTTCTATTCCTTTAAGTCTCTTTTTAAACCAGTCCAAAGACATTTGATTTTTAGATGTACACATGCAGCAAATTAATTAGCCTAATTTAGATTTATAAGATCATGATAGGTAAGAGCAGAGAAATGTATAAAAATTTTGTTTAAATTTTAAAATTTCCAACTTTTTACTAAGTGCTAAGATTACTTTGAGAGAGGTGAATCAAGCTTGGATAGCAATCTGAATGATACAAAAAAGAGGTATAAAGAAAATTCAATAGAATCAAATTTTGAGCTGAAAAGGGATCTTAAAAGCCATCTAGACACATAGTCCTTAAACTTTTATTTTCATTATTTTTATGCTATTAAAAATTATTAAGGATCTGTTCAAAGGGTATTTGTTTATGTGAATTATACTTAAAGACATTTACCATTTTAGAAATAATAATTAATTTTGAATTATTATATAAACCCTCTGAAAGATTTCAGAGACTCCCAGGATTCTGTGGATCACATTTTGAGAATCACAGATCTAAACTAATTTTACATGTAAATAAACCAAGACCAAGAGAAATTGAATGAACTTGTCCAAAGGCACAATAGTTGTAAGTGGAAAAGCTGGGATTTCAACTCAGATTTCCAAACTTCCAAAGATAACACTTCACTTTAATATACTGTCCTTGAATGGATAACCAAAAGTCTCAGTTAAACCAATATTATTTTAAGCAACAGTTTTAAATTTCTTCTACCAGACAGCTAAGATTAGGAAGACTAATAAATATTGTATGGAGACAGATTTCAAATTTCACCTTCTAAATTCCCATAAGGTCTCCAGGAAAGTTTCTAAGAAGCAGTAAAATGACCAGAGAGAAGAAAAGGATCTAAGTAACCCACAAATTGTATACTTATCCCCTAAATAAAAATACCTAATGGTAAATACAGTCTAAAAAATTACAGTTAAATTAAATTGAAGTTGCTTTATTTATTTATTTGTTTATTTTTGGGACAAATCGGGAATCAATCAAAATCATTTACTTTTCATTGTACTGTTCTATACAAATTAGTAAGTAAAAATTAAAACTTATCAGTAAGAACAGCCTCATTAAAACTATTTTAGACCATTTTGAGACTTTCACAAAATCAATTTTGTGAAGATAACTCTTAGCAGAGAAGGCAGACCTCTTTCTGTTTGGTGCATAATATTGGATTTTTAACCTCATCGGGAGAGACACAGAAACCATTAAATCATAGAATGTTGGAGCTGAGCATGATTTTAGGGAGCACCAGGTTCAGCTTCTTCATTGATAGTTGATATTGCCTCTCTGTTCAGTGTTCCTTCTATCTATGTAATTACATATATATCATCATAAATATTATTTATATGAGATTGCTATTTTGCAAGTAAAATAATTTTAAAAAGAGACACATGATAGACAGGAACCTTATTTCCCAATGACAAAAACAAATGGTTTGTATTTTTAATGCTAACTGAAACACAAACACTTTTTGAAATAAATTTTTGGCCAATTTACACATTACTATTTTCAACACAGATGGCATGAAATGGTGAAAAAGAACTGGACTGACAGAACTATTGTTTGGCTTTACCATTAACTAACAATCTGACATCAGCAAGTCACTCTCTGGATCTCAGTTTTATCATCTGTAGAATGGGATTTTGAACTCTATAAGTTTCCTTTCAGTTCTATTTTATTTGCATAATTATATTTAGCAATTACAGGAAGCATCTTAAACAACCTTACAAAATAATATTGGTTTGGAAGTTTGGGAAATGGATATTAGGATGATTTCAAATATAATAATAGTATAATTAATTTTTAAAAAATTAAAAGTAAAAATGTGATCCATAGACCTGTTATTACATTTCCTTATATTACTAAAGCACAGTGTAAGTTTCATAATCTAGGAAGTGACAAGAACTGGAAACTGGATTAGGAAAATATTACATGTCTTCCAAGTTTATCAACTCCTATCAATATGTCATAATCTCTCTCTCTCTCTCTCTCTCTCTCTCTCTCTCACACACACACACACACACACACACACACACACACACACACACTAATCACTTCTATGCTATTCCAACTTTTTAAACATCACATTTCTCATCAATGTAAAAATTGTTATTATTATTATAGTGTAATCCTGTTAAAATAATTAAATCAAACATTACAACTGGGTTTCTTTTCTAAGTTTTTCCTTTCAAATTTATACATAGAAACCAGTTTTAGAAAATGAACTCAGGAATAACTAGCCACAAGACCATGCAACATGGATCAATTATAGTCTAATCATATTTATATTCACTGGACTATGGAATATGGAAATGTGCACTGTCTTTTATAACGTCAGTGAGCTGAATGGTGTCAAAGGTAAGTTATTTATTTGGCCATTTATTGACCTTTTCTAAAAATAATGAAGAAAGAAAAAAAAGAGAAAATAAAGCTTTAGCCTCAGAACGTGTGTGTGTTTATGATTCAGTCATAAAAACATTCATTAAAAATAGTTTTACTTCAATGACTGAAATATCAAAATAGCATTTACCAACTAAGAAAACAAAGTAATATTGGAAACAGATTCGGAATAATGGCAGATCAATTTCCTTAATTATAAATTAAGTGGCTAGGTCAAGGTCATGTAAGTAAATTGGTTAAAGAAACAAAGTTTAGTTTGGAGGGAAACAACATCTACTGAAATATTGTACATCACATTTTTCTACATGAAGAAAACAGTTTATTAGTGGACAAAATAAAATGAAGCAAAATTAGCTACATGTATATACAAATATACACATGCATGAATTGTATATAGATGCATACAACAAGGTCATTCAGATTAAAGCAACACAGAGCACTGAGTCACTTGAGTATAAAACAAAAACACAGCCAAGCACATATACAATGAAATATGAAAAAAGTATGTGTAGGGAGATAGCAGGAAGTGAAGGGAGGACTCATAAAATGCAACTTTCAATATAAGGGACTATACATGGGTCAGATGAGATGTTTGAATTAGAATTTAAGAGAAACAACAGAGTATAGTGGGGAAAGCACTAGTTTATGAATTAAATAAAAAAAAGAAACAACAAACCTGGGTTCTAATCCTGGTTCTCTCCCACCCACTGATCTACCACCATTTTGCTATATAAAACATGGGCAAATCATGTCATATCTATGAGACTCAGGTTTTCATCTTTAATTTAGGATAAAAGTATTTGACTCCCTTCTTCACAAGCTTTTCAAAGGAAAGTACTAAACAAATTGTAAAATATAATGAAAGAGTAGCTTAGTATGATTGTTATTAAAAGAAACAAAGATTTAACCAGAAAGTGAAATTAATCTTATGATGGGCCCAGAATTAATTAGGAACCCCACTTAACTGACTGAAACAGTGTCAGTGCTTTAAGGAGAGGAACCAGCCAATAGTAGTATTCTAGAAGGCTTACTTAATAAAATTTGGAGAAATTAGAAAGGGAGATTGGATCTATAACTAACCATGGAAATAAGTAAAGAATTGAAGTAAAAGGACGGTGAGAAAGGAGCACCCCCTGGCAAGGACTATGGAAGCCAGTGTTACATGAATACCACTTGTGACAACTGACAAAAGCTGAAAAAAATGAGGTTAAGAAAAAGAAATGATAAGGCATGGTTGAAAGCTCAAGAAGCTTTTTTAATTAAAAAAAATGACAACGTGATAATAGATGAAGTGAAAACCTGGGAGATGTGAAAGATATTTCAGGATCCACAAACATGTCCCTCCTCTTCCCTCCCTTCCCCTTTCCCCCCCAAAAAAAGGATTCAAATATTGGATGGCTGGAATTGTGGTGAAGGAAATCATCCTAACCATTCAACCTTAGACCTTGGAGAATATTTTTACATGAATGAGCCAGGAGTGATGAAGATGAAGCAAGCAAAAAAGGAAGGAAAAGGGAGGGGACTGTTGGTACAGAAGAATGTATTCAAAGAGGTGTCCAAGAAACCTTAATGGAGGATGGAATTCACCAGTACCTTTTTCCGGAACATTAGGCTTCTCCTTTTTGTGCTTATATTTGCTGACAATTTTGTGGAATAGGTTCTTTTTCTGAGACTGGAATGAACCTACAGACAATATTAATATAAATACATTTTTAATGAACAAGCTTTTATAAAACAGAGAAATATCTTGTGATCTCAAATGATTACCCCGAACCCCCCACTCAAATGGGCCCAATGAGACATCCTCTAGTGGAAAAACAGATAAAAAACTTTTTCTTCTTTGGACACAGAAGGAGGGAGAATGTTTCCATTAGGAATTTATTGGGAAGAGACTTTCTTTAAGGCTAGAACAGACTGGGTTTCCCCAAACAGAAACCACACAGGATGTAGGAAGTAGAATTACATCCCATAGCTTTTAAGAAAGCCTGTTAGTAATGCAAGGGCTTTATCCTGTAGTCTGAACAAAGATTCTGCTTGTAAGAACAAATAAAACATCACAAAGGAAAGAACAGTATGAGAGTAATCTTTCCTAGCTTGCTGAGGAATTATATTAAGATGACTTTTGGCTTTTCAGAGAAAGCAAGTTATCTTTTCAAGACATCTACTGACCTCATAATAACTGACAACTTTTCTTGCCTTTTAACTTATACTGAGGAAAAGGGGGGGGGGGGGAAGGGAGGCTTTTACAGAAAAGAATAATACCTGGAAAATCAAAATATTTTCCAGGTTATTCTTTTTGGGGGAGGGGCGAGAGTAGGAGGAAATTCCAGTAAAAATCTGTTTAGGGAATCTTTGCTCCATTAGAAAACAGAGAAGTGAACATTCCAAATACTAACCAGAAAAACCCACAGTAGAATTAGCCTCCCAATATTATTCACATTTTTTATAGCTTATTGAGGGCTATTGAGCTTCAGGGTATTCTGTTTTGTGTGTAGTGACCTTTATGTTACAGATGAAGTTGGCATTCCTGACTTATCAAACAGATTATTTTTCTCCATTTGTGGAGATATGACTGGTTAACAGACTGACAGATTAGAAATAGTCTGCATGCTTATTTTAAACAAGGTGAGTAAAGGAAAAGGTAGTGTGTCTGACAGTTGAATAAAGAGGAATGTTTCTCTAATACATGTCAGATCTCTATGCCATAGTCATAGTTGTATAGATGCAATCAATATACTGAACATCAAAGAATTTACTCAAGTAGATTTTATACTTTCTAGTACATTAAATTAGCTTGACAATCAGTTTAATATGGTACTGATGTAAAACCAGATTCCATGTCAGGGAAGGCAGAAGAAGACAAGAGTCTTAAAATCTCTCAAGATTTTTTGGATATTAATTACTTAACTACAAAAATAAATTTTAAAATATTCTATAGTAATTGTTTACAGAAAAGAGAAAGAAAATAAGTATTCAAATGCCTATTATGTGATAGGCACTTATATTAAGCACTTAATAGCTATTATCTCATTTGCCCCCACAAGAATATTGTGAAAGATATGCTATTGTGATATCCATTTTACAGTTGAGGAAACTGACTCAGACTAAATTTAAGTGACTTGCCCAGGGTCACATGGCTAGTATCTGAGGCTGGATTGGAGATTAAAGTCTTCTTGACTCCAAACTCAAGGCTGCAATCCACTTTCCCATCTAGTCTCCTTTAAATAAAGAAAATAATTTCTATGTTCATTATTATTTAGAACAAGAATCTTTAATCCTTTCTGTGTCAAGTACTCCCTTTAGCAAACTGGTGAAACCCATGGATTCCTCCTCAATATAATGTTTTTAAATGCATAAAATACAGTGAAGTCTCAATTAGTATTTAATAATGAATCCTGCGAAGTGGTTACATTATTTGAATTCATTGTCTATCTCTATTGGGCTGGAACAAACAATTATATTTTAAATAATTATACCTTTGAATGATTAAAGTTCAAATACATACAACCACTTTATAGTATTACAGACAGTTTTTGCTTTATGTAAATTTGCATTAAGAATTCTGAAGGGAATCTGAATGCTGACCCACAGCTGGGTGCTCTGCCACCACTATCACTGAAAATAAATTTAAACCATAGCCCCCATCCTCAAACCTCTCAAAAAACCCAAAACCCTTCAAGTGAAGCAAAAGAACTTATGTAGAAAGGCTCTGCTGTCCACTCTGAATTGGAGGCTTGTCTTGAGACCTGTAGCAACAGAAAGGTGACCTTTGCCAAACTTGGTCCATCTGTTTACATGTCCGCCCCTCTGTCTCCCTGAATATCTGTCTTCTCAGATCTCACGTCAGTTTCTGGTCCAGATATTCCTCCTCCTGTTCTTGCTCCTCTGTTCTTTCCTTCTAAGTGTCCTTAAACTATATGTCAGTCCCCCATTCCACTGGATGCTCCCTTTTTACCTACCGCTCTTCCCCACACCTGTAGGCAAATCTGCTTTACATGAAAAATCACTTGACTTAGTGATTCACTTACATAAAGCAAAAACTAACTATAATGGATATCTAGATATAAAGTATAAAAGATTACAGAGGAAACCAAGGATTAATGACTCCATGAAATCTACTTCTGGATCCACATCATGGATCTCTGATCTAGAGAGATCTATGAAGGGAAAAAACCAGCTCTAGAATAAAGATGCAGTGTATAAAAATAGGCACAAAAATCAAGTTATTTATAGAACAATAGGTCAAATAATGAAGAAAAGGTTGAAAGTCTAAAGATTTAGGAAAATGAGAATTCTAAATAGTACAATTTACCCAAGGATAATGCTAAAAATGGGACTTGTCAGTTTTCACACAAAAAAGATCATTCTCTGGGATTCTCTAAGTGGAAGAGGATTTTTGCAAACTTATTCATCACTAAATGACTACCTTTTTAACTTGCTCCATCTCTCCCCATCCCCCCTAGAAAAATAAATAAATAAACCTGTAATTGAAAACTGAAATGAGTTACACAGTTGAATGCAAACTGTAATGAAAGAACTTCAGAGCCAAGAAGTGATTTTTTGTTGTGTTTCAGTCATGTCCGACCTTTGTAACCCCATTTGGGATTTTCTTAGCAAACAAAGAAGTTAACAGTTATGTTTTCTGCACCACTGTGAAGATATACATCCTAAAGAATGTGAAATCAAGTTACAAACATTACATATAATTTACCAAAGCTTCCATTCCTCCCCCTTTTTTAATTGTTAGGTTTTTTTCACAACACAAAGTTGTTGGTCAGTCATTTCAGTTGTGTCCAGTTCTTCATGACCCAATCTGGCATTTTCTTGACTAAAATTGCTTGCCATTTCCTTCTCTAGATCATTTGCAGATGGGGAAACTGAAGTAAATAAGATTAAGTGACTTGCTCAGGGTCACATAGTAAATGTTTGAGGGTATGTTTGAACTCAGGTCTTTCTGACTGAGTTTGGTGGCTGATAAATTGTACCAGCTTGAGGTAGAGTGTTACACAGGTAATTGGAAGAGAACAGGAGGAAAATTTTAAGTCACTGGGGAAATACAGGAAAAGACAAATAAAAAAGTCTTTATTAAGGAATCATCCTGGGTCTGAGGAGCAGGAGTTTGTTATCATGAAATAATCATGCACCCTGTTTCTTCAATTTACCTTCAATATCATCAATATTCACTCTGCTATTCAAAATGAACATGTGAGAGAAATCCTACATCCTAAATCGAAGTTATTTCAAACTAAGGCTTAGTGAACAACTGGGACGCAACAATTCCATACATACACACACACACACACAAAATACATACACATACATATTGGAGTAATCATATACAGGACAGTGAGGTGGTGCCGTAGAGCAGAGAGTTCTGGGTTTTAAATAAGGAAGATCTGAGTTCAAATTTAGCCTCAGATATTGTCTAACTGTGAACCTGGGCAAGTCACTTAGCTCAGGTAAGAGCTCACCTGTAAAATGAGCTGGAGAAGGAAACAGTAAATCACTCTGGTATCTTTGCCAAGAAAATCTCAAAAATGAGCTCATGGAGAATGATACAAGACTGAAACAACTCAATTACAGGTTGTAAAAAATTGTAAAGTACTTAGCACGGTACACATGTGAACTCTGGCTATTATTATCATCATCTAGTAAATTACAAACTTCTCAGAGATTTAGACAGTATCTTTTTTATCCCTGGATTCCTCTTCCCCTGACCCTCAGCACCATAAGTCCTTAATGTTTACTGAGTATATAATTTGTGAGTTTTGGCAATAGTATCTATTCTGTCCTCTGCAATCTAAGAAGATGCCAGGTATTCTCTTGAACTATCTTTCCAACCATCATGCATTCAGAATAAATTACATAAAGGCAAGAAAGACTAGATAGAAACACACCATCCTTATTTTCCTATTTACTAAAAGGACACGGTCATAAAACACCTGCCAAGAGTGTAGCAGTTAATGGCTTCATAAAAACAGAGTAAACATAATCTTTCTAACTAAGGTATAACAAATGTTCCATGAATGTTCTACACTTTTAGGAAAAAGACAGATGATTAGTAAATAAAAAGTGATGATACTTGGCAGTTAGTGAAATGATGACCAAAAAAACAAAACCCCACAAAAACTTAATAATAATAATAATAAACTAGTCGGCTAAATTACTCCAAGAGTTAAAAATATAGGAGAGTGAACAATTCCTTACCACCTATTTTTTTTTTTCTGACACATCACAGTCAAAGGATCTATTTTATAGGTTATAAGGGTCATTCACTCAAAAATAAAAAAGAGCCAGGGTCACTGGTAGGAGGCACCTCCCACCTATTCTCTAGTAGAACAAAGTGATCCTAAATCCTCTAAGTCAATTAATGAAATGCAAAAGAACAGTGGGTATCCAGAGCAATAGAATTGTGCTTTTCCAGGTAGGCTTTTCCCCCTGCTCCCACCCTGCATTATCATTGGGAAAGCAGTGCTATGTTTTAGTTAATGCTACTCAGCTAAGGGCAATTTTTAGCACTTTCTTTTTCCCATGAAGAGTTCGTAGGAAACTGTAACATGGGCCTTAAGTAAGTATATACATTACTCAGAAGCATACAGAATAGCATTTTCAAGAAAGGAAATTGAAGCATTTATAACAATTAATAATTCCAGGACTTAGGTATAAAAAAATTCTATATACAGATACATCATTCCTTCTCCATCTTCCTCCCACAAGACACCGGCATCATTAGCAACTGTCATTAATTTCATGCTCATACATATTCCTATAGGGATGGGAAATGGCAGCCAGAGCAGAATTAATGGAGCCAGAAGAAAGCAACAGGTGGGCTTCCAGGTACTGAAAGGGAGCAGACCTTTGGGGAATGCAAGGTAATAAGTAGATTATTATGAACTGAAAAACATATTATCATAATCTAACTTGCTTAAATTCAGGCTTTTTATTATTTTATGCTTAAGAATAAAAGCCAGTTTTTAAAAAAAGCTTTTCTAAATGTGAACTTTTGATCTTTAATTCTATATATTAAAATGGTGGCCAATTAATATTTCCACATAGCTCTAAAGAGTCATAAAGTTTCTCTAGGGACTGCATTTAAGTCACAACAAACACAGATTTTCTCCTGAGGATGTTACAAAAACAGGCTTTTGGATTTTTTTTTTTAAAGTGGCTCTCCAGGGAATGTGGTGGATATAAAAGAATATTTTGTAGGTATATGTTACAGCTGCACCCTAGGACTACAGATTAGGAGGGGAAAACCAAAGCCATTCCATAAACTAAGAGGAAAGAAAAGGTGGTATTATCATGAATGTAGGAGATTTTCCAGAAGCATTAGCTTTTTAAGGGATTACATAAAAACACACATATTTGGTATTTGGAGTAACAAAAATTAGTAACAATATCAATGAATTAGCATTCTGTGGTAATTTGGAAGGCTTCCAGGTAGGTGAACTAATTGGGCTTTGCTTTTTTATTACTCCAGTTGGAAATAAATATGTTAGGCAGAGTTGTAATGATGAAATAGTTTTGAACGCAGAAATATAATTTTATGATTCTAAGTGACAAAAAGATTAGAGGTCTTGTTCTTTGCTCACTTTCCCACTTTTTTGATGGATGCAGAGGGAAATAATGATATGGGTCCAGTAAAATAATGAATACCTCTGGGATAGGTGTATTGTCAGTTGCTTTTGACTTCTGTAATGGTAGATATGCTGCTCTAGTATCAGACCATTGACAGATGAGACTGTGCTGAGTCCAATTAAGGCAGAATGAAGAGGTGGTTCCATTCTTGCTTAGTTCTCTGGCTTTTCTAAGGAGTCTGAAAATATCTTTCGTATGAATTGCAAGGAATTCCACTCTGGATTGGGGTTGTTAACAAATCATAGAAGTCTGGTTTTTACACTAGAACAATATGAAAGTGGATTTGTATGCCTCTAGCATTATATATGGATGTGCACAGACTGGATTGTATAAGTCAAGAGAGGTGGTCACAACTGCCTAATAATCAGGTTGATTTTTGCAAGCATTGAAATTCATATTTAGAGAAAGAAAGGGTTTCCCTGAATATGACATGTTCTAAATTTACCATAATTCTAAAAGACATGATGTGCTCATTTCCTAATCTGTTAGCCCAACTACCTCCTATTTCTCTCATTTCATTTTCCAGTTCTTTCCTTTTTTCTTCTCTTGCATTTAGTTTTAGTCTTGAAATATAAATGCATCAAAGCCACAAATGTGGATTAATATGGTGAGAGAACGGGGAAGACAAAAAACAAAACAAAAAAACCTAAAAGTAGGCTGGACTAAAGTCAAAATATGAACAGACAGATGAGATGAAAAAGGAGAAAGAGAGAGAACAGAACCAAAAGATCTATAATGATAATTTAAATAAATTCTCTCTACTGAAGTGGAAGCTTACTCACTTTAAATGACAAATCATAAAGAACTTTGATTCAGATATATTTGAAAGTCTGAGTTAATATATCATAATTTATAGTTACACTTAAATATAGACTTGTAGTAAAAACGAACATGTTTTAAAAGTAAATACATGAACATGTAGAAAACACAAATTTAAAAACTAAGGAAATAAGATTAAGTGATTGTCTTGCATATTTGTTAGCTATAGGCTTCTTCCAAGTCAACAACTTGACATATATCTATCTATTAATTGCCTGTTATGTACTTAAGTCCATATTGTCTACTATGTGCTAATCCTGGGAATACATGGAACAGTTAAATTGCTGCAAGTTGTTTAAAAAGAAAAAATTTTAATTGGTACTTAGGGCCATATTTTTCTTCTAATTACATCATAAAACTGAAAAAATAAAAACATTTTAAGTGTTATATTTTATTATATTAAAGTAAATATGAAATAATTAAAATGTTTCATTATTAATTTTATTATAAATATTCTATCATAAATTTTATATTAGTAAAAATATTTTTAAAAATTTAAGAGAGAAAAAGGAGACAATTCATTCCTACTTCTGTGCCTACTTTTTCTTGACAGCTGAGAGACATCACTAGCCATTTCATTCACTTGTTCAGACTAAGAACACTGAGCCTAATCATAAAAAAGCATTAAAGAGGTTTATAGAGACCTCTGAGTAGATAATGTCTAGAAAAGAGATAGGACTGCCTCTAATCTCTCAAGTGGTCTATCTCTTTCACTTTTAGCTGCCACATAGTTCAGTGAGAAAACTGGATTGTTAATCACTGGCTAAAAGAATCTAAGTATTTGGAATGTTTTTTGGCAGAGTTCATTCTACCATAATACAGGATCTACAATGGGAGAGATTGATTACCTGGAGTGCTACATGCCAGTGAGAATGCTGGAACTCAGCAGCAGGTTCTACTAAATATGCAAGTTTAACAATAAAAATTCCACAAGTTTGGATCTAAAATAATAATTGTAGAATGATTTCTCTAGGCAGTATGGTAAAATATATTATTAGCTACACTAGGAACTAAGATGACATGGAGTTCAAGTTGTTTCTGATATATGCTAGTTGTGTGACCTTAGGTAACAAGTACCAAGCCTTCAGAGCTTGTTATTTCAGAGCTCCAAGACCATAACCTGCAGAGATAATACCAGCATGCAATAGGTAGGAGAGGGAGTTTTGTCCTTAGCAGTACTCCTTTGTCAATGAAATAAAGGGTGCAGTCCCTATTCCTTATGCTTATTAAAAAAATTCTACATAATTCACAATATTAGTTTAGCTTCTTATATAGAACTGTAATACAAACATATACAATAATATAATTCTTATATAGAATTATAATACAATGATAATATAATAAACATTAAATAAAAACAGGAACAAGGGGACACATGAACAGAATGCTTGGATTCACAGCATCTTAGGTGGCACAGTGGATAGAGTACCAGAGTTGAGTTTAAATCCGGCCTGAGACACTTAGTGGCTGTACGATCCTGGGCAAGTAATTTAACCCTGTTTCCCTCAATTTCCTCATCTGTAAATGAGCTGGAGAAGGAAAAAGCAAATCACTGTAGTATCTTTGCCAAGAAAACCCCAAATGGGGCCATAAAGTGTTGGACATGACTGAAATGATTGAACAACAAAAATTCTAGGGATATTTTATTTTCCAAAAAAGTGAAGTGTTCAGACCCCATAAAACAAACCCTCTCTGTCTAAACATCCCCCTGTACTAAAGAGCAGCTGATTATGGAGCAGCTGGTATAGTAATTCCATTAATAACTTGTAGACTAGTATACTAGCGTTATGTTGGCATCCTAATATCAAATTATAATCAGTCACAAGCACATCTCTATAATTAGTTTGCTAAGTAGAGCTTATATTATTTAATTTCTTCTTTACCAAAAAAAACTTTTTCTTTCCTTAATCTGAGTAAGAATAAACTGCAAAGAGAGAAACAATTATGAAAATTTTAGAGGAAATCTAAACTTGTGTTATACACAAGAATATCTTATGATATGTGATTTGGAAACATAATGTTTCAAAGCAAAGAAGGAATAAGAAAATAGTGTACTATGAAGTATCATTCATTAAGAATAAAAAAGTTAATATAATACAACTTTTCCTGGCATATGAAAACAATAGAATATAGACAACCAAGTCCCCAAAGAGGATTTTATATAAAATATTAGAAAACAAATCCCAACTAAGAGATGGGCATGGTATATATTCTATAAATATAAGGCCAAACAAAAACTCTAAACCTCTCATGCTATATTTCATTCACCAACTTTAAAGCACTGTGCTATCTCAAATGAGGATAATACATTCTATATAACAATAATTTAAAAATTATTTTTACTTGTGTGAAAGTTGCTAATTCCAAATCTAAAAATAATTGGGGCTAAAAAAAAACTCACAAAATCATCTAGTCTTGCCTGTTGGATCATTCTTTCCTATTCTACAACATTTATAGAGAAGAAGCACAATTTCCCTTGGTAACCCCATTATCATACATAACTATCCATCTGTTAAAAGTTTTTCTTTATACCCAATGTAGACTTCTTGGGTGACCTAGTTCCAAGTTTGCTTCATTTATCTAAATCAAATGTTACAGAGGCAACCTTAATGTATACACCAGCAATTCTTTTAGTTTTTTTATTCACAAACTTCACCTTTATTAATTAGGTGAGGAATCTGGATCAATTCTTGCCTTTCACTACTCAAATAATAATTTTAACTTCCTCCTCCCCAATCCTGTCCACAATCATGAAAACCCAGATATTTAAGGCCATTCAAGTCTTTTTTTTAAAGTTTGATAACTTTAACATTAATTTGAATTTAATTTTATCATTAGCCCATTTTTTATCCCCATAAGATTTCTTCAGGTCTTTGGAGTAAGGATTAATAAAAGAAATTATATTTTGTAGGGGAAAGAAACTAGTTTTTCTTTACTCTTTCCAGATTTTCCAAACCTATGTTTTCAAAATTACAGGAAAAAGAAAGAAAAAATACATTTAAGATGAAGATGAGATCATGTAAAAAGTGAGGACTACTCTTCTATGATTTAGACTGACAACAGCAATGATTTTATGACAGACTTTCAGTTAATTTCACGAAAATTAGTATACACCTTAGTATACAGAGCCAGATGTTGAAGAACTAAGGAAGCTTTATGATGTTTTACTGATTTACTAGTATTTTGATCTTCAGAGATTAGTGTTCCTCCTGTTCAAATTAGTCCACTCTACTAAGTTCACCTTAAGGGGAAAAAAAAATCTAAGTTTTATCAAGTTTTGAGTGAAAACATTTCTAGAGGAAAGTAAGACATGTTTTTCTAACTTAGCCCACACCTGGAAATGTGTACTATGATGCAGCAAAGAGTAGTGATTCATCAGAGAGAAGAACTGTATTCAAATTCTGGTCTGACATTTATTAGCTATGATTCAATGAACAAGTTATGTGATTTTTCTAAGCAATGAACCTGCATTCATAAAGTGAGGGCAATAAGATTCACTCTACCTCACATTGTTATTGGAAGAAAATTATTCTCCAGCATATAAACTGTTTAATTTAATAACTTAAAATACACTCCTGATCTTATTACACAGAAGTAATTTGGTACAAGTGAGTATTAGGATTCTCTGTACATAAAACTGATAGATTTTTAAATTTAGCATTTTCTGATAAAGATAAGGAAGAAATTTACTTCCTTAAGTAGAAAAGGGTAAAATAAAAAGATTTTTCTCAAATTACAAAGCTAATACAATAGCTGAGTCAACATACTTGGAACTTTAATGTAATATTCAATTGATCAATGTTGCCAGTATGAGATTGCTTCTATTCATTTGACAGACATAATTACCAGAGTAATAAATCTCTTGTTTTATAGTTTCAGTTAATCTTATATAGGTATTAACTCACATAGCTGTGACTTATGTGCAGCAGAAAAATGCTATTCAAGCAGCAGTTTCTGCTGCAGAAAGCCTCAATACTAAGAAAGTAAGGCTAATCTCAGAGTTGGGATGTTAGAGAATTTATATAAACTGTGATTTGAAAATAAAGTCTTGAATGCATCTTTGATTGAAAGATTGGAAAGAAAAAAAAAAACCCACATAACAGCTACAACAATAGAGAGAAACAAGGAAAAACCTTTAGAAAAGAATAAAATGGAGAACAACTTGGAAAATGATCAACAAGATGAACAATCTCCCTGTCTCACTTCTAACTCCAGCATTATGTGAGTCAAGAAGGCAGGATTTCAGAAGACAATTTATTACAGAGTCTGACAGTGCTGCAGAAAACTATAGCACATCTAACCTTTGCTGGTTTTAGTCTGTTCTGATGAAACATTTCCAGTCTTCTTCTTTTTTCTTGGAACAGATACACTTTTCCGGTCAAATGTGACAGGACTGTATTGAGGGAGGCTATTGAATTTTTTTTCAAATTCTTCTTCCAGCTTTGCTAAGCTAATGGAAGGGGAAGAAAAAAATCAAACAGCATGTGAAGCACATGGTTTCAAATAAATAGAGGAAAATATGTTAACAAATATATCATTTGAAAGAAGTAGAGAATCTTTTTGTGACACTGGGAATAAAAATACTATCAGTGGATTTTAGATAGGAAAAAAAATGCAATATGAGAGGAATATATTTTGCTCAGAATGTTTACCAATAACACTTTTGGGGGAAATATTCATGACAGACAATTTAAATGTGTATTGAAACATTTTAAAGTCTAAAATATTATACTATGAAAATCCTAATATATTATTGATTTTTAAAAATCTTTTAAAGGATGGGGGAGGGGTTGAAAGGAGGGAGAGAATTTGGAATTTTAAAATTTTTAAAAGAGACTGAATTACTCTGCCTTCCTTCTCTTGATTAACTCTAATTTATCCCATATATATCTTGTTTGTACATAGTTATTTGCATATTGTCTCCTCTGCTAGACTGAGCTCTTCAAGAGTAATGATTGCTTTTGGCTTTAACTTCATTTCCCAAGTGCCTAACATATCATAGGTGCTTTAATAGATGCTTCTTAGATTACTCAGGTTACCTAAATTACTCAGGTAACACACAGGTGATTTTTAAATTTTCATTTAAAAATATATCTTTTGATATCTTTTGTCTTTAACAAAGGGAAACTTTTTTGAAAAATTATGGCTAGGGTATACTGACGCTACAGACCTACAGCACCAAAAGGTCATGTTCTCTATAAGTACTTGCCTTTTATAACTAGTACACTGTTACTGTTTAGTCACTTTTCAATCATGTCCAACTGTGTGACTCCATTTGGGGATTTCTTGGCAAAGAAACTGGAATGGTTTAAATTTTCTTCTCCAGCACATTTTACAGATGAGGAAACTGAGGCAAACAGGGTAAAGTGACTTGCTCAGAGCTATTAAGTATCTGAAGCTAGATTTTAACTCAGGTTTTTTTTTACTCCAAGCCTGATACTCTATTCACTGCATAACCTAGCTGCCCAAATTGTGTGTGTGTGTGTGTGTGTGTGTGTGTGTGTGTGTATAACATATATGCGAGCAATTTTACATCAGTAGGCTTTGAAATATAATGCTTTTGTGTCTTGTGAGGAAAAAAGAAATTAATTTTGAAAATAAGAACAAAAAACTTTAAAGAGCTAGCAAAAAAAGGACCTAGACTTTCAAAAGGTCAATTTGTTTTAAAAAGTATTATTAAGAGAAGCAAGGTAACTTTACCCGATGACCTTCAGAAATACTGCATCAATAGTTGGGAGGTCCTCTTATTGATTCTGACATATTCAATGTATTTGGTAATTCTATTGTGCCCACAATATCACTGCTTGCTGATGGCTTTAAATCTGATGAAATTTAACTCAAAGGCAGCCTGCGCAGATAGAGAGACTACCAGAGAAACATTATGTTTGATACTGTGAGGTTGCAACAATCCATGAAACAGTTTGATAAAGGGAAAATAAAATTCTGCAGCAAACAGAACAATTTCTCCAACTACTAGATTACAACCTACAACATTTTTTGCTCATCAGGAGGAAAGGGTATATGTGATTTAAGGCTATGGATATGAGTATCTTTTGGGGTTTCTGACTCAAGGATCTCCTTGATACCCTGTTGGCAATTTTCATGGAATGCAGGATTAAGGAACTTTTTCTCTGCCAAGGGCCATTTAGCTATATTTATAACATTCATGGGCCACACAAAATTACCAACGCATAGAACTCAAGCAGTAGGAAGTTGTTGTACCTTATCTTCAGCTCCTCATCACCTCTAGATGCCTTTGCAAATGATTTTGAGAGCATTGTATGGGCTATAGGCTGGAGGTTCCCCACCCTTGATGCAGTAGAACAATAATTACAATCGAAAATCTCTGGTTAAAGCGTTTGAATGGGAGGGGCCTGTGAGTATCACAAAGGTATCAGAGATTGACCAGGTTAGGGAAGAATTCCTTCCAGTCCAAGATCCTTAAGCCTGTACTCCAGTGTTAACCTAAATTATTAGGAGTCTTGTTGCAGCTTGTTTGGCAGGCAAGGAGGAAGAACTGCATCCTTGTGCCTAAAATATCCTCTTTTCAGCCTCTCCTTAACTTGAGAGGAAGTGCTGCTCTTAGGTAAGTGAAATGAGGGGAGAATTCAACAGTTATCTCTGCTACTAACCTATTGTATGATCACAGACAATTGATTCCCCCTCTTTTCCTACAGTTTGCTCATCTACAGAGTGAAAGAAATGGACTAAATCAGGTTTTGTTTTGTTTTTTTTAACTTTGGACCCATGAACTTGTTTTTCAAAGTATTTTGATAATTGAAACAAATTATCCATAAAATATTGAAACTAGAAGAGACCTTAGCAAGATAATCTAATAATTCTAGGTATGACTGGTTTCTTTTGTAACCCTATGTATTTTATTTTTATGTTTTTAAATAAATATTATGAAAAGAGATCCATAATACACAAAAAGGTTAAGAATCTATGGATTAGATTATCTCTCTAAGCTCTCTTCTGGTTTCAATATCTTATGAGAAATTGCTTTAGTTTAAAAATGATCTCCATTTTGGAGGAATGGAACCATATGAGAAGTCACAATCCAATAAAAAAGGAAGGTGGAAACACTATTAACTAAATTCAAGGGAAGCAGCATAGAAAAAGGTTATTATATATTGTGGGTGACTTTTTTTCTAGGTTAAGAATGAATGTTAAGCCTAATGGAAATCAGCTTTTCATCTGAATGATGTACAAAAGCTACCTGCAGGTAATAAGGCTTAAAAATGTTTTCAGAAGTTAAATGTATAAAAGAGGGATATAATTAGGAAGACTTAGTGATGGATGTGTATGTGTGTGTGTGCATGCGTGTGTCTGTATGTAAGAGAGAAGAAGGTAAGTGGATTTCTGTTTTCTTTGCAGCAGTTTGTCAAGTTAGAATTGAAGTGAGAAAGTATATGGATGAATAATTTCCTGAGCTTAAAGGTTAAAATGTTCATATATAATTCTCAGGGAATGATATCTGTTACCATTTCTCACAACTCAAAGTGGACAAATTCTAAACTAGGAAGTGCTAAACAATTCCAACTGTCAAATTCTACCCAAAAGGAAAAAAAAAAAAAGAAATGAAACCTATTCTTGATTTAAGTATGGAGATGAAAAATTTGTCATTAATATACATATGGGCATGAGATCCTTAAAAACAGAGTAAAGTCATAAATTAATCTTTTTTTTTTTTGAGTCAAATTTCCACTAGAAAATTCATTTTTTCCTGGGCCCTAAAAATGCTTAATTAAAGTATCTCTATTTGTTGTTGTGTCCTTAAATGAGTACAAGTGAACTTTCTGGTTGTAAGTAAATTACTACTTTTCTAGTAATTCACTGCTAAATAATATCTAAAACTTTACATGTATCTTTCTTTAGCATAGAGTACTATATAGAAGTGGTAGATATCTAAAAAGGCAAATGACTTTGACTCAAAGCACTCAGTTTTTTTCTTTCTTGGTAACATTACATTTAACAATGCCTTTGGGTCAGGAGTAATGAGAAAATGTCAATGGTACTGTTTTAAATGTGATGGTTAATCTAATTAGACTTAGTTTGGTTTTAAAAAAAAATAAGCGGAATGAAATAAATTATCTGAACCTTTAGAAACCATTATTTAAAATAATTTCTTCTCTTTTTATTTTATGATAAAATACAGCCTTGGTGAAGAGCTTAAGATACATTCTTGCAAAGGATCAGTTGAAAGGACTGAATTGTTTTGCCTGGAGAAGTATTTGAAAGGTTGTCATATGGGAGTGGGATTAGACTTATTGTAAGCCCCACAGGGAAGATCTAGCACTAGTGGGTAGAAGCTGCAAAGAGAAAATTTCAGACTTGATATAAGGAAAAGCTCCCTAATAACTAGCCTAGCTATTCAAATGTGGAAAGGACAACCACAAAGGGTAATGGATTCTCCCTGAGAGAATGTCTTCCAGGAAAGGCTGGGATGATGACTTGGTCAGGTATGCTTTATGTAGAGGGAATTTTTATTCAGGTATGGATTGGAGTACAAAGCCTTTGAGATTCTGTGATTAAATGTAACCTAAGACTGAGACTTTACAGTACTAAACATATCTCATTCTTTCAACAACATAAAGTGTATTTACTTTTAAATATGCTCAATACATTGCAGTGACTGCATAAAATGAACATGCATGCAAACATATTGATAAAGGGTTCTACCACTTAGTGGTATGCACAAAAAAAGGCCCCTCATTTTTATTCAATTTGTTCTCTTCCAATTGGACTCTTGAGAAATCTCTAAGGATTTCTGGCAGCAGTACAACTGAATAGGCGGATTTCTTTTCTTACCACCGTGGACAAAGTAGCGTGACACCGCTAATTTAATAACTCAATTTCTCTTCATGGCCCCAGGAATTGCTTCTGTATGGCTCTAGCATTATAATTTGAACAATTCTTAATTATTTTTACCTTGATTTAATATTACTATCTCATATCATATTTTGTAAAAGGAAGCTCCCCCTTAACACTGAAAAAAAAATCAACCAACTTTTGTTCCTTTGTTCATTTTAGAGTAAAGAAATGTTTAAAATAAAATAAAGGCAGATGAAGGAGTAATTTTAATTTCTTTTTCCTGTTCGTGTAGTTGTTTACTCATACAGCAGAATGACATGGATTTATCTACTAGATTAAATTCTGATGGCTATTTTCCTTCATTATATTTCATATCAGCCTAGAATTTTAAAGCTCCAATTGAATTTAAGAGATATTTTGGTCTAAATTATTCCTTTTATGCATGAGATAACCTGATTGCCGTGTTTTTGCCTTGTTTTGTATACCTAGTGCTTAGCACAAAGCCGAGCACAGAGCACTTAAAAAAAAATTATTTTTGATTGACTATCATCTGACTTCAAAGATGACAAAGCCTTCAAGATAATACAGTCAGTCAGTGGCAAATAAGGATTAGAATCTATGTCTCCTAATCAGGGCTCCATCAGCTATACTACTAGTTTATTGCTCTTGTATTCTTAAAACCCTCTTTTGGTACCCAAGCACTAAAATGAATCATTCTTTAAAATATATAATGATAACAATGTTTTGTAGAAATATACAGTATGGTTGAAAGACTGCCAACTACAGAGCTCTGATCAATGTGGTGATCCACCATGATTCCAGAACACTAATAGTAAAGCATTTCTCCTTTTTGCAGAGATGTGATTACCTGGAGGTATGAGATGAAGTATACATTTTTTAGATATGGCCAATGATGTGTTTTGTTTGATTAAGTATGTTACAAGGGAAGACTCCATTGATAGTAATGGTGGGAAATAAAATAATTTTTTAAAAGGTTATCAAGAAAACATTAAAAAAAAAAAAAGCATATGATGTTGAGTGCCATTTGTGCTATGTGCCTTCTCTGCCTAAAGTAATGATTCTCGAATCTAGTATTATGAATACTTAATACTAAAACATATTTGGAATCAGAGAATTTGTATCCAAATTTCACTCTTGACACTGTCTACCTCTGAGTCTTTGGGCAATTTACTTAAATTTTTCTGGGCCCCAGTTTCCTTACCTGTAAAATGGGATTGGAAAAGAAAGAAGAGTGTTGGCTGGTGATATCCAACGTCCCTTACAGCTGTAAATCTATAATAATCTAATATCACTAATTATATTTAAATGAAGCACAAGACATTTCAGTTTCTTTATACCGATCCCCTATTGTACGAGATTTAAACATAAATCACTTAACTTCTAAAAGACCGTTTCCTCAACTGTTTAAAAAAAAAAAAAAAAGAGTTGTGAAACTCAAATAAAAAAATGGATTGAAACTACTTTACAAACTTTAAAACACTACATAATATCTATTATTGTCATTATCATCTCATAGTGGGTACTGAATTTTCAAAAAAAAGTAAAAGCAAAAAAATATTTTAATTGAGTTTAATTAACAAAAGTAAATGTAATTAGGCAGTAGATGATGGAGAACTTCTATACCTGATCAAGAGAAATTATAGCTCTCAGCACAGAAAATAATAGTTATTGCCTCTACCTTATAAATAGCCTTGATTTGTTTTTGGTTTTGTTTTTTTTGCCTATGCCTTGGTGGAAAAGTGGATGAGATCTAAATTAACTTAAAAATTCTTCTATTTTAGAGAATTGTATTTGACCAAGTAAATACTTATAATAATAACTACTATAAGATTATATATGTATATATTTATAATATATTAAAGGTATTTTAAATCTATATTTACATCTATACATTAGATGTAGATATATGTTTAATACAATTATATATCTATATACAATAATATATAATTATCAGTGGTGCAATGGAAAGAGATTAATAGCTGGAAGACCTGGGATCTTTCTTCTGCTGTTAACTACCTATGTGATTCTGGGTAACTTTTAACTTTTCTGGACCTTAGTTTCCTCAAATGTTAAATGAGGATATTGAATTAGATGACCTCAAATATTCATTCCAACTCTTACATCTTAAGCACCATTTTCCATAAAACTTTGAGTAACAACTTGGGTTCATACTGCCTCTTCCTCCGTTCATTTTCCTCAGTTGTCTTCTACAAAACACATTTTGGTAACCCTTTTTTACATTGTTGTTTCATTGTTTCATACACAATAACTATGTTAAACTAAACTGAATATCTCCTACTGAACTACTATTTTCTTATCTCTCCAGTAAGAATGTAGACTTTTTACAAGGATGGAGAATATCATATGCTTCTTCTGTATCACCTTTTTTGTGTGATAAAATGTAAGAAAAATAGAAAGAGCTCAATTATACTAGGAATTACTATCAAATGGCTAAGATGCTCCAAAAGCTGGAAGTCAAGCTAATCATTTGATGGTTTTGACTAAGATGAGTTTCTACAGAAATGATGATGGTGTGCAAATCTGAGAGATTTTTTTTGGATTAGGAAACTAGCATGTGAAAAGAATATTTTTGAATATACAGGATTGATTTTGCTTATCATGAAATTTCCACTATGCTGTACACAGGTGTGCTCAAGTATAGCAAATGTAGACCCAAGTATAACTAACTTACCCAAGGACAAACTCTTCCTTTGGCTTTGGTCTTTTTAGTTTTTTACTCCCACTAGTCCCACACTGGGTAAATGACCAATTTTCTTCATGCCAACACCCTTCATGATCAGAGGAGCTACCTTTTCCTGAGCTTCTTTTCCCTATGAAAATAAAATAGAACAGGTTTCATGTGGCTATCTTGAGGGCAGAAAAGCACTGTATCAACCTCACTAATAATCTATGTGTTAATCTAGTTTAATTTAAATTACCTTGGATGTAAACAAGACAGATTTCTTTGTAAATGATCCATGCTATTCCATAACTAAGAGAATAAGTAACATACTTACCTAGTATCTTTTGAATCTCTTTTGTTATGTATGTTAAATGAGAAGGAAATGGAAGACTCTTAAGAGTGAATTGAGCATGTTGTAAAAAATTACCCTGGCATGAGTTCTATCAATAAAAAGTTATTTTAAAAAAAAAAAAAAGAGTGAATTGAGCAATAACAACATTTTTCTTATTCAGGATTTTTAAACATCTGAGAACTATTTTATTTTTAGCACTGCTATTTCTGGCTTTTTTACAATTCTCTTTTGAGCCCATATATTCACTCCCTGGCACTCTGTTTCAAAGTCCATCATACTAATGAGTTCATGTTTCTTTTCACTCAAGCCTTTGACATATATCCTTAACCATGTAAACAGAATTATTAAAATCAAATCAGAATAACATTATACAAGATAGAACACAATGCAATACACTTAGGAAGTACTTAATATGCTCATTGGTTGAATTTTAAAAAATGAAGATGCAGTGTTACATAGAGTCTAGATTCATTCTATATAAAATATTGTATTTTTTAAAGTGTCTTACTCCACCTATAGCTTTGATTCTGTCATAAAATAATGCAGGGTATATATTTTCCTCAAAGAATTAGTAGTTAGCTTTAAGTTATGATCCCATCAAACAGATCAGCATAATACAATAATTTCTTTGGATCAGTTTTAATTATTTCCTACCATTAAAAAAAGTAACACTTATCTTTGCTTTATCATGTTCTACTTTGTATTAAAGTTACTTATTATTTAAATTCCTTCCTCCCATTAGATTGTAAGCTTTCCTGAGAGCAGAGTGTCATTTTTTTATCTGTTACCTCCTTTTTCATTTAGAATAAAACTAGTATATAGTAATTAACATGCTTTGTGAATTGAAATTTTTTTTTAAAAATCCCTAAATTCAACTAAATTACTAGAATACTAACCTAAGTCTCAATTTTTATAATTTGCCAATCTGCAATAATTTAAAGCTACTAGAGAATTGTGCTCTGGAAATTGACAGCAGCCCAGGAAATGAATGGAAAATGACACCAATCACGGAAAACGTATAATCAAAATGACCGTACCACTGCTGGCCAAGTGAAAACGGCTGCTGTTCTTTCCGTTAGATCTAAAGAAAAGGCTCTGATGCTCTTTTTTCACTTCAGCTCTGCAACACCTACCTCTGTCCACGTTAGCTCGCAGGGAAGTGAGCATGCCCTCTGAGACCAGAGTTTTATAAAGAGCACCTTTGCAAGACCTCTCAGATTTCCTTGAGCCACAGATTTCTATCTTTCTATTACAGTCACTCTCCTCTGTTTTGACCTGTCCTGGCAAGCTCTGCGGTAGAACCTCCTCCGTCGGAGTCAATGGTTCTGCTCTTACACACTCTGGAATCTCTCCGGGAACCTCTTTGTTGGCAGTAATGCTAATGAAATCCAAAGGCTTGGTCTCTTTGGTGGGGTTTGACAGTTTCTCCTTTGACATCTTCTTATCTTTCGACTTGATTTTTTTCTTTGGTGACTTGGTGTCCAGAATGCTTCCCTTCACACTTGAGGATGTGCGAACTTTTTTGCGAGGAGTTTCACCAAGTTTCTCGATGCCCCAGTCTCCTTTTGCAACTGCTTCAATAGTATATATAACACTCTCAATATCAGACTCGGAGGATTGCCTCTTTTTGCAGGTTTTTTTGGGAGTGGACTTTTCATTCCCATGTCGGTCCATTTTGTTCTTCTTCTTTTTCTTTTTTAGCTTCTCTGGTTTGCTTAACCCTAAGGTGTCTTCAATGATCACAGCTTCATGAGAATGGCAAATGGGATCTTTTCTGCTGGGACCATCACTCGTGATTAGCTTACTACTGATGGAAGAAGAAGGATCAATGAAGTGGCTACAGTTTTTATCTTCCCTCAACTCTTCTTTTTTAATCTCTTCACCATCTTCCTTCTTTCCCTCCTTCATTTGGTCCACTTTAATCTCGTCAAAGTTTTTGACACTTGGGCAGTCTTTGACTATTTTTTCATCTGGCTTTTCTAATTCTGTCTTCTGCAACTTTTCTTCTTCTGATTTCTCTTCTTTTATTTCCCTTTCTACTTTTCCCTTCTCAGATTCTTCCATGCTTTTTCCTTCTGATTCTTTTGCTTTTGTCACTTTTGAGTCTTCTACTTTTACTCCTTCTGATGCTAGGCACATCTAAAAAAAAACACAGGAAAAATTATGATTTTTTTTATCATCCATTTCTTAAAATTAATTTTATATTCTATAATGTCTTTTAAAAATGATTTCATGAGAATGAAATGACAAATGATTTCATGATTGGATAAGTTAACTTACTTCTCTCCAAAATATTTGTGATTTTCATCAATAATAGTTCATGGGCAACATGAAATATGCATTCGCTAATATATATATATATATATATATATATATGTATGTATATATATATAGATAGATAGATAGATAGATATAGATATAATTGTATTAACTATCAACTATAAGTTTTAGTATCTAGCTTCAACGGTTATTTCATTTGTCATGCTCTTCTTTGCATCTTTAATAGTAGAATGGAAATAATGATAATATCTACCATCTCGTTGTGATTTCTGGAGTATTATCTAAAAAGTGTTTTTAGTTAATGAAGAAATCCATTATAATAGTTATTCTTATTGATGTAAGAAGTTCAAAAAATGTACTAAATGTAGCTTAGCTAAGCTGTGATTTTCCTACTATGAAACATAGAAGTAATGAATGCAACGTAAAGGCAAACATTCTATTTTTTCCAGCACCCAAATAATTCATGGATTCCAACTTATAGATATTATCTCCAGTAGAAAAGTTAGCAACTTGTTTTCTATACATTCTGACTAATCAAGTCAAAAATATAAAGAGGGCAGTTACACTATGGGAATTTTTGGCATTATTGACATTTTCCGATTTGTAGTCACAACAAAGAGAAAACAGACTGTGAAACTCTAAGTGGAGTGTCATGATGACGAGGGCAGGAAATATCAGTAAACTTATTTAAAATATGAATGAAATTTCTTCTCATGGAAAGCTTTCAGATTTTGTATGTGATGACCGCGTTTAGCACCCAGAGTATTTTAAAATCAGCCGGAGTCAGGAAGTCAGGATAAGGAAAATCCTTGATCTTGATTCTTTGTGGAGGTGAAGGGGAATGATAATACAAAGTGAGAGCAATCGCAACACGAATGCAGCCAGCAATGCCTCTGGCTCTCACACACTCCACCCATCAAATCCTCCACACAATCTCCTATACAACAAATCAAACTTGCACAGGGAGTGGGCAGGGCCATTCTTTCTCCAAGCATATATTAATAGAGTGTTATCCAATTGCTAATTAGCCTCAAGTGCTCAAGACCTCAGTGCATTTGCTCCATTGTAAAAATTTATAGAATGTAGTTTTTCTTTTTTTTTTTTTAAATGGACAATCTATAAATTAAAAATGAACTATTAGGCCAAATCTCTCCCTGCCTTTTCCATGCCTATAGGCTATAGGATTCTAAACTTCACATATCTTTCTATATCATTCATTCTCATATCCATCCATCTCCTTCCCTCCTACCTCCCCATCCCCTCACTCTCACTGGCTTTCTTAGCCTCTGTCTAAAAACATATTCAGTTCTCCCTTATTCTATCAATCCCTCTTCCTCCAAATTAAAAAACAAAACCAAAAACAACCTGTATTTTAAAACTGTTAATATCTCATTCCTCTAGGTTCTCACCTCTTTCCTCTCTTTCAGTATACTTAAATGGGCCATTCTAGATTTACTGACTCTTTCCTCACTGTCAACTTATTACTCAGCAACTTCTTCCAACTTTTCTCTTCAAGATCATAAATAACCCGCTTACTACTGAATCCATTGGCTCTCTTCTTCCCAAATCTCTATCTTCTTTAATTTTTATAGAGGATATTATTAAATGTGCACTCCAATAATTTTTTTCTTTCGGTAATTCCTTAACTTTCTCCTTTTCCTCAACATGGGCCCTTTCCATTATCTCTTTATATTTTCTCTCTACATAGGTGCTTTGATACTTAATTATCATTTCCATGTAGATGATTTCCACATCTAATCCCTACTCCCAGTTTCTTACTCTATCCCATGGTATTACCTGAATCAAACATTTACAACTACTTGTGGGAATTCTACACCTACTTATTCTGTTGTCATCTCAAATTCACGTATCCAATACTAAATTCAGTACTTTTTTCTATAAAAATCACTTTTTTGAACTTCTCTAATATCTTTAATGGGACCACCATCATTCCAGACACATAAGCTCAAAACGGAGATTTTTAAAAATCTTCCCTCTGCCTAATCCAATGGCAGGGATCCCTAGTCCCTGGCTGGCTTGCCAAAACTGTGATGGTTAATTAATAATAACCAAGGAAACAATCCAAGCAATATGATGTATTGGCAAAATAAGAATAATAAACGGGTCAGTGGACTTCCCACTCAGTCCAAAGATCTTGAATACAGAATGAGACAGATTTTTTATATATCAAAAACAATCAAATAAAACCAATTAATTTTAAGAAAATAATTAAGCATGATAAAAAATGAAGTAATTTCATTTTTAATTGGAAGAAATTATAAGGACTTTTCAAATTGGGAGGAAAACAAATAGGTTTCAGACCCTTTCTTCTCCCAGAACCAAAAAATGCTGATCTACTTACATTTGTGAAACAATGGATGGTTTATATAATCTAGTTTCCCACAGATAATTTGCAGAAAAACAGCAAGATGGAGAATAATACATGCAGCAGCAAATGATGGCATCAGTGTTCATGAGATAAGACTCTAACTGATTCTTTTTATTCCCATATCAAACTAGCACCTTCACTCCATTTCATCAATTCTTCCTTCCTTTCCCACTCTGAAGTAACTCATTTCAGGACCTTTTCATTACTTGTTTGGATTATTTTAATAATTTCTTGGGCAGTACAGGGTACAGAATGCCTGATTTGAAGTCAGGAAGATTCATCTTACTAGCTGTGTGACCCTGACATATCATTTAAACTTATTTGCCTCAGTATCCTCTATTGTAAAAGAACTGGAGAAGGAAATGACAAACTACTCCAGTATTTCTGTCAAGAAAACCCCCAAATGGGGTCATAAAGAATTAGATACACACACACACACACACACACACACACACACACACACACACACACACACACACAAAAAAAAAGAATTAGACACAACTGAAAAATGATTGAATGACACACACACACACACACACACACACACACATCTTAACTGGCTTTCCTGGCTTCTTTCTCTTTCCTCTCCAATCTATTCTCAAACTTGGAGGGCATGTGAAGAAATGGAAAAATTATGTTTTAATACTATCTCAGCTATTGGTTTCAAAATAAATTGCAAATTGGAGAAACAGGAAAAAGGAAATTCAGGATTCACTAAAAAAGTCCTAAGTTTTTTAATGGAAGATAAAGGTTCCAAAAGGCAAGAATTAAAAACCATACATTCCAGGAATACAAGATGTACTATTCAAAAATATATATATATATATTTGGGAACTGGCCCAGACATACTGAGCTTAGAGTAAAAACAGCTAATAGTCCAATAGTATGCAGTAATGTGTAAAGATGGGGTGGTGTAAAATACAGAAAATCAAATTAGATAGATACCAGATTTTTAGAGAATCTGAAAATTAAGAGGTCTAACATTTTATCCTAGAAAAAAAAAAGAGGTCTTTAATGATTTTGAAGGAAGGTTTTTATTATGTGGTCAGAATTGTATACTAGGTATCCTATTTTGACAATTTCTTTTACTTCTTAAAATTTGATTCCTTTAGTTTTTAATGGCACTTACTCTCGCCTCAATTTTGTAAACATATGGAGGGTAGATTGAAAATGTATGGGAGCAGGGAGATTAACAGGCAATTATTGTAATAGTCATAATGCTTTCTAGAGGCAAAAGATAGAGTGCTGGGCCTAGAATTAGGAAGAACTGAATTCTAATCCAGCTTCAGATACTTACCAGTTTTTAAGACCCTGGGGAAATCAGTCAATCTCTGTCTGCCTTGGTTTACTTAATTGAAAATAGAACCACAAATAGCACTTATTTTTTCCCCAAGACTGAAATGAAGATTAAATGAGAAAATAAAGAACTTAGCACAATTCCTGGAACAAAATATGTCCTTAATAAATGCTTGTTTCTTTTCTTCCTTTTAAAGCCTAAGATTCTACAATGATTAAGATATCCTAATATAAAATTTTCAGTGGCTTCCCACTAACTAACCCTAACATCACATACATATATATATATATATATATATATATATATATACACACACACCCACATACATACATGAAACCCTCTTCTTTTTTTATCTGTCTGCCTCAGTTTCCTCAGCTATAAAATTGAGATTATAATAGCACCTCTTTCTCAAAGTGGTTATAAGGATCAAATTAAATAACATGCCAAAGTACTATACAACTGCCAGCCATTATGTTATTAAATACAGAGAGACATAAAGGTGCCAGATTATTATGAATCTTAAATGTCAAGTAAAAGAGTTTGAACTTTATTCAGCAAGCAATAGGCAATCATTGAAGGATATTGAATAATTATATAACACAACTAAATCTATGAAGAAGGAAAATGAAACTGGAAATGCTATAGATGATGATTTGACAAGCAGAGACTAGAAGAATTGTTCCTAGGCTATAGCATGAAACCACATGAGTAGCAACAAGATCTTTTTCTAGGTGTAATTTAAAGAGCACTAGATTTAGAATAAGAGGATATGAAGTCAAAATGTTACTTTCTTAACCCAAACTGTTATGGAAACTTAGATCAATGAAACTTTCAAAGCCTTCCTTTCCTATTCTTTAAAATAAAGGTGTTTAAGTTTGAAAAACTTTTTTTGTCATTTAAAATATTCTTTTTTTATTTTCAACACATATGCATGGATAATATTTTCAACATTGATCCTTGAAAACCTTGTGTTGCAAATTTTCTCCTCCTTCCCCCACCCCTCCCCTAAATGGCAAGCAATCCAATATATGTTATACATGTTAAAATGTATGTTAAATTCAATATGTGTAAACATACTTAAATAATTCTCTAACTGAACAAGAAAAATCAGATCCAAAAAATAAAGAAAATGAGAAAGAAAATAAAATTCAAACAAAAAAAAAAAGAGTGAAAATACTATGTTGTGATCCATACTTAGTCCCCACACTCCTCTCTCTGGGTATAGATGGTTCTCTTCAACATAAGATCATTGGAACTGGCCTGAATCATCTCATTGTTGACCAAAGACATGTCCATCAGAATTGATCATTGTATAATCTTGTTGTTGCTATGTACAATGATCACCTAGTTCTGTCATTTCACTTAGCATCAGTTCATATAAGTCTCTCCAGATCTCTGAAATCAATCTTGCTGATTGTTCCTTATAGAGTAATAATATTTCATATAAGTTTGAAAAATTTAAGAATTCCGATCAATGCAATGACCAATCATAGTTCCAGAGTGTTGATGATTTAATTACCCACACCTCCTGACAGAGAGGTGATATATTCAGGATGCAGAATAAGAGATTACTTGTGGAAATGGCAATATGGTAATCTGTTTGGTTTGATATGCATAATGGGTGCAAAGGTTTTCTTTGTTCTCCAATAGGAGGAAGAAGGAAGAGGTAAAAAAATAGATGTTAAGTAAAAAATAATGAAATTTAATTTAAAAAATTAAATGAAGGAGTTGTGTTAAATGTTGTTTAATGTTCCTTCCACCTCTGAAACTCATAATCCTTTTTAAATTATAAAATTTACAATTGACAAGAATATAAGAAATTCAGTTATAGTTATTTTATACGTAGTCTTTGATCCCACATTAGATGGAAAGCTCCCTGAGGCCAGAGTCTTATTTCTAATTTGTATTCCCTAATACTAAGTATACTGCCTTGCATATAGTTAGTGTTTTAATAAATGCTTATTGTACTCTCTGAATTTTGAATTGGTAACTTTTGTATATTTTGTATACGGAGTTAAAGGAATATATGTAACATACATATATATAAACTTATCTATGTGTATAAACATATACATATATGTGTATAATACAAAACTATGTTGTATGTAAAATATCAGTAAAAAGATTTATAAACACAGAACCTAAAGAAAACTTTCTGGCTTTCAACTATCAGTTCTGGGATAGCCTTTCAATGCACAGTTACAAAAAACCCTTCACTGCAGAGGCAGTATTTATGAAATGTTTTTAACAGTAAGGCAATGACAGCTTGCATCCATTCAGGTGCATCTGAGCAAGTCCAATAGTACTTTGTAAACTTTAGACTCTGTTCAAATAATTCAAAATGATTATTTTCATCACTACTGAATTGTAGCCTAGCTATGAATAAAGTGAAATAAATGTAGACAGTCACATTGGGGATTTATTCTGGGAAATGGTATAATGTTGCCAGCGTGGGTAATTGGACAAAACACCAGATGTGGTTTAATTTAATCATTTTGGGTTCTAAATACATAAAAGCTTCTCACCACTGGATAACATTTAATACTAAATAACATCACATTCTGCATATATATATATATAATATATATATATATAGAGAGAGAGAGAGAGAGAGAGAGAGAGAAAGAGAGAATGACGCTACTATAAGCAAAATAGAAAAATCTGGTGAAATAGAGAAAATTTTTAAAAATTACTAATAAAAAAGTTCAAAAAATCATTATTAATAAAGTCCAAAGAACCATAAAATGTTAAGAGTTTTAAGAAAGTCTCCAAGATCAGTCAGACCTATCTGTCTCTCCTACTGTGGGAATATCTTCTATAATAACCATGGCAATCTCTCTACTTCAAAGAAACCTTGATATTCTTTTGAGATAATCAGTTTTGAGATAATCAGTCTACTGCTGGACAATTCCATTTGGCAGAGAGTACTTTCTTTTATCAATATGAAATCTACCACATGTACTGTCAACCCATTAGTCTTCGAATTCTCTGCAGCAACAACAAAATGACAATACAATCCTTCCATAAAGACCTTCAAATACTTGAAAAAAAACATTTTATGTTGTCCTCAAGTCTTGTTTTCCCCAAGCCAACATTCTCAGTTCTCAACAATTGTTCCTATGCTATGACTTCTAGATCTCTCCCTCTGGTTGTGCAGTTGTGCAGTTTGGGATATTGAATCAGGAAGACCTGGATTCAATCAAACCCAGATTCAGGCATTTATTTATCCCAGGCAAGCCACTTAACCTGTCTCCCTCTGTTTCCTCAGCTATAAAAGCAGTGATAATATTAGCAACTATAGAAACAATATTGGTAAAGTACTTTGCAAATCTTAAAGTTCACATAATTATGAATTATTATATATTTATTATAATAAACACTATTAATAATAATAATCATCCTTCTCCAATCTTTTCCACATGAACTACTCTCTCAGATTGGTCTCTTCTATTCTTAACTGATGTAAATGATTTTTCCAAACTAAATGTAAGACTTTCCATTTATTCTTGTTATCCCTCAATATTCTATTTGGTTTACTCTCACAACATATGATCAATTTGATGATTTTTTAAATACACACTGATCCTATTTTTCAACAAATTATCTTCTTTTAACAGCTTTGTAACAACTATAAATTTGATATACATAATTTGAATGTCTTTATCCAAGTTATTAATTTTTTAAATATTGAATGGACAGACAAGGACAGAGTCCACTGGCATGTAACTACGGAATTTTTTTGCAAGTTGAAGTTGTTTCACTAATCAAACTTTGGATATGGCTGTACAATTATGAATTCAGAGCACTATAAATTTAGAGCAAGATATAAACCTAGAACTAATGAGTCCAATGTCTTCATTCTTCTGATGAAGAAACAGAGGTTCAAAGAATTTGTGACTTAGTCAAAGTTACAGTGAAAAGGCAAAGTTGCATATGGGATCAAGGTTCTCTTTTGCATACACTTCTTCCTTTCTTTTTTTTTTTTAACTGAAATTTATGATTTAGTCAATATCATACATTCTAAAAACTAAAATTCCTCTTCAATCGTATCTTTTTTTCAAAGTATTCAAGAAATTTATATTTCTGGGAATTTTTTTATATCTCTTTTTTCTAAAGTTTGGATTACAAGTTCCTTTTTATTATGGACTATAAGATCACAGTCATTTTATCCCAAAGTTACTATCATTTCCTATTGCATCTCCAAATACATCCTCTTGTTGACCAGAATATATCCAAAGTAGTAGTTTTCTACAGTGCCTTCTCTCTTATTAAAAAAAATAAAATTTTCAAGAACTTGTTTGTGTTGTGATTTTCACAAAATTATGCTTTAAATCAAAGTTTTGAAAGCTGAAATCTGTTCTCGCCCTCCTCCTACAACCCCCTGTCACCATGATAGATTATTTCTATGTCAGTAGGTTAGGAGAGAATCATCCATATCTTCTACTTGGCTGAGCAGTCTATAGTATGTTCTCATTGGCAGCAGTTCTATCCATCTTTCCTTTAATCATCAACCAAAAACTCTTCACTAAACTGCCCTAATAGGTTAATGATTCCATTATAGATATAAATCTATGCAAGGTATAACATTCTACCCTATTCCTATAATAGATCTACAGACATACCTTATTTTATTTTACTTAACTTTATTATGCTTTGCACATGTATGTTTAAATAAATAGAATGTTTATAGCAACTCTACATTAAACAAGTCTATTAATAGCATTTTTTTCAATAACACATGCTCTCTTCATGTTTCTGTGTCACATTTTGATAATTCATACAATATTTCAAACTTTTTCATTATTATCCCATCTGTTACGGTGCTGTCTGATCACTGATCTTTAATGTTCCTAGTGTAACTGTTTTCAGGCACTCATATACAAGGGTGAACTTATTAAATGCCGTCTATTCTCATTGTTCCACCTATCATGGAGCTGTTTCTCCATCTATCTTCCTCTTCACTGAGATACAACAATATTGAAGAATATTATGTAAACTTAGTTTATTAAGCAGCACTAGGGTTTGAGAGGACTGACTCCAATTTTGAGAGAGGTTCTATGTGAGTAAAGGCAATTAAACACATTACATAGTACAGAGAAATCTTTCGTGAAATAGTCAATTGATGTGGCCAACTTCATTTGTTATCTTATTTTAAAAATAGAAATTGCCACAGCCACCCCACTCTTCCATAACCACCACCCTGATCAGTCAGCAGATAGCAACATCAAGGTAAAGCCATCCACCAAAAAAATTTTATGACTCACTAAAGATTCTAATAATGGTTAGCATCTGTAGCAACAAAGTATTTTAATTAAGGTATGTATATTTTTAGACATAATACAATTGTACACTTAATAGCATAGTATAAATATAACTAGATCCTTTACTTTATCCACTGCACCATCTAGTTAAAATAGAGAGCATTTAAGTGCTTACCATATATGTGTCAGGCACTGTGCTAAACTCTAATGAGACATAAAAAAAAAGCAAGCAAGACAATTCCTCCCCTCAAGGAACTCATATTCTAATAGTAATTAATAAGTTTGCAACTCTAATTGGAGTGGTCTGGAACTGAACCCACACTATGTTCAAAGTATGACTGTATTTCTTTCAAACACTGTATATCCTAACTTGAATATAATGGTTAAGTTATTGACATTAATTATATAGGTAAGTAGGGTAGGGAATAGGAATGGCTTACCGCTGAGTATTGTTTTAGTCAGTAGTTTTTCAGCTGGGTCTGACCATTTTGTGACACCATTTGGGGTTTTCTTGGCAAAGATATTGGACTAATTTGCTATTTCCTTCTTCAGCTCATTTTACAGATGAGAAAACTGAGGCAAGCAGGGTTACACAACTATTAAGTTATTAATGCTGGATTTGAACTCTGGTCTTCCTGACTCCAAGCCTGGTGCTCTATCCATTGTACTACCTAGCTGCCCTGTATCTGAGCTGGTACCAAAAGGATCCTCCTTCTCTAGGTCATATCGCAGTCCACCTGGAGCCAAACAGGACCCTTATTATTAACCCACCTGGCGAAAAGGAAATCCAAATTTCTGCTTCATTACAATGCTTAAGGTCACTCCCCCTTTCTTACAGCTGGTGGGCAGATTCTTTCAACCTGCTAGTCAGAAAAGTGAGTTCCTAAAGAACTAAGACCCTCCTCTTTTTCTCTAGTTCTTAACCGAGTATGGAACACAGTAAATGTACCTTTTCATTCATTATCTTTGCAAGTTTTGGTACAACACTCATGAGAACAACATGTGTCTTGTATTCAGGTTTTAAATTCACCTTATTGATTACCCATAATCTATGCATTAATTATCCATAATCTATGCATTGATTCATACAGACTTGCTATTATTTCCCAATACCTCCCTCTCTGTGAGTTTCCTGGTTGTTTTTCCTTCAGCATGTTGGTTATACCTCATTCTTAGTTTATGCTTCTATCGAGACCATATTCCTTCCTCTCAAATTTCAGTTTAAATCCCAATTTGTCAAATCTCCTATCAGATGTTCTTCCTAGGTTTCGTGAAATGCACTCTGTCTCTTGCCAAGAGTCCATCATTCTGGCATTTGGTTAAGCCACAGCCAAGAAAACCAAATCCTTTAATACCATCTAGGCAGCCAGCTGCTTCTTTTTCATTTCCTCTGTTCTCTTCCAAATTGGTGACCTTTTGCTTGAAGCAAGGAAACTACTCATTACCTGTAACTTAAAATTTTCAGGTTTTCTCTTTTTGTTACTACAAATTTCAGTTATTAGAGAGATGATACAAAGTTATTGGGTTTTTCCCCTGTGTCATTTATTTTTTATTTATACTTATTAATTACTATTAGAATATGAGTTCCTTGAGGGGAGGAATTGTCTTGCTTGCTTTTTTTTTATGTCTCAGAGTTTATCACAGTGCCTGACACATATATGGTAAGTACTTAAATGCTCTTTATTTAAACTAGATGGTGCAGTGGATAAAGTAAAGGATTCACGTGGAACCTAGTTCAAACCCAGCTTCAGTCACTTATTAGCTATGTAACCTTAGGCAAAGTCACTTAAGGCTGTTTGCCTCAGTTCTTCTGTAAAATGAGCTGGGGAACAAAATGACATATCACTCCAGTGTCTTTGCCAAGGAAATCCCAAATTGGGTCATAGTCAGACATGATTAAAGCCACTGAACAATAATATCTATCCACCTATCTGTCTGCCTGTATTTGTCTCTTTGGTTAGCTAGCTATTTGGAATTAATTTAATGATATAAAATTAATACTATGCTATTTTACATATGAAGTACCATTTACTCCTTACAATAACTCTGGATATACATATTCTACATGTCACTGATCTCATTTTTCAACTGGGGAAATACAACTTTGGAGATGTTAAAAGACCTGCCCATTCTTACTATCAAGAGGGACTCCAAATGCAACATTCTTTTGTTTACACTACTTACTATTTGTGAGTCTTGAGTTGATCTCTCAATCCTGCATATCCTCTGGGAAAATCATATGTATTTCCATTAGCTATACCAGGTATACATCTATCACCCTACCCTTAAAGTAGGGTCTTGCCTTTTTCTTCCGGGAGCTGTAAATGATCTTCCTTCATTGATAAAATTACCCTTCATAATAATGTTCCTATAAAATCTCACAATCCAAAAATCATACTCTAATTCCACTGAAATCATAGTAAGCTCTTAATAAATGCTCTTTCTATACCTATCTAGTTAATTAGCTAGAATTAATTAAGGTTTACAATGCACTTCATATACAATAACTCACTGATCCTTAAAATAACCTGATGAAATACATATTATAGATGTCATTTGTCTCAATTTTCAACTGGAGAAACAAGTTCTGAGATGTCAGGAGTTTAATCCATTTTAGCTATCAAGAGAGACCTAAATATAACTTTCTTCTGGCTATACCACATTGCCAATATGTATTCAGTTAGGAAGTATCTCATGCCTAAGAGTGTTAATTATTTCACTTTTATGGGGAAAAATGTAATTACCAATAATTTGGTGGGAATCAAGGGAATGAGTATTCATACTATATAAGATGCACCTAAAATGTGAAAAACATGCAGTTATTGTTTCTGATAAAAATAAAAGGAATAAAATCACACTGTGTAAAATAATGGAGGAACATATACTGTCAATCTAGTCAAACTACCTCAGGTAGAAAGTGGGCTTAGGTAAGGCTTTGAAGCAGAGAATGCATTTTTATTTATTTATACACACACACACACACACACACACAAGCAGAAAATGTAATACACACACACACACACCCTTCCATATCATATATACACATACACACATACCTGTGTATGTAAATGTATCTATGAATATAATACGATATGTTATATATAGTATATATTTTATATATGCATATATTCATGTATGTATATATGTGTGTACATATGTGTATATGTATTACACACATATATTTATGGATTCATGCTAGGAAAAGGTTAATTTAACACTTCTATAAACAACAATGCTAATTAGAACTGTGCTCTCCTCTGCCTCTTAGGCTGGCAATCACCACATGGAGCTACTCCTCCCAATTGCAGCAGTGGTAATTAATCACCAGAATTTTAATTTTACCTCTGCCAAGTGAAATAACATGGATGCTTCAAAAGGCTTTGTTCAACTAGAAGGGACTGAACGTGATATATGGAGAAATCTAAATCCCCTCCCTTCTTCTAAAGGAAAAAACAAAAGTCAGCCTATGGATTCCAGGATATATGTTCTATAAGAAGCTATTCCCACCAAAATGATTCAGCAAATGAGATATGAAATCAGTGTGAGAAAAGAATGTGCTTAGAGCCTGAGTTCATGTACCAAATGACAAATGGTTTATGCTTCTATTTCCATGGCAAGTGTTATTACAGCTACACCTGAGTCTCAGAGTTTATGTTTACTCGGACCTCATTTAGGTGACTGTAATAAACTTGTGCTGAACCATCCTTTAATCTCAGTATTTAAGACAGTTTCAAATTTAGTTCCCTTCCACAAATGTTAAGAGGGCCAATTCATTCCTTTTATGTGGGCAGCTTTAAAATACTGAGTGCAATGATAAGGGAAAATAATTAATCATGTGTATTAGATAGAGGCAGCCCCAAAGAATTCAAAACCATTTAGCTAATGGTAACACAGGCAAGTAAGCCCCAAGTATGTGCTGGATAATTCGTTCCCAAAGAGTATTCCCCCTATTCATTCTTTCTTTTAGCAATTTTAATTTTTTTTAATTTTAATAATCACCAACCAAGACAAATAACCAAATAAACATGCCAAATAAGGAATAAAACTTACATGTATCCTTTTATATTTAAGAGGAAATAGCCAAATTCACAACAAATAAAGGGATGTGCTTGCTTACCATCTCTTTTTTCATATTCTTCAATAGTCAATATGTACAAGCACACTGGGCTTGAAATCAGGAAGACTGTGTTCAAATCTGGTCTCAGACACTTACTAGCTATGTCTTAAGCAAGTCATGTTGCCTATTGTTTGCCTCAGTTTCCCCATCTCCCTGGAGAAGGAAATGGCAAACTCTAGGATCTTTGCCCGGAAAAGCCCAAATGGGGTCATAAAGAGCTGGACCACTGAAAATATCAAACAATAGTTGATATGCATACCATTTTGGTTCATCTCGATATCGTTTTCCAACACTTTGATCAGGTTACATATTAGACAAGTAGGAGACTTAGTGACAGAATACTGAACTTGGGAGTTCAATTCTTTCTTTAGACATTTACTGGTTGTGTGATCCTGGACAAATCTTTTAATTTTTTCAAACAAATTTTGCCCCCATTGTTATGACTTTCTATCTTTCTTTTATATTGTTGTCTTTTTTTTTTGGCAATACCATAATGATAGATTAAGATATTATAACTTATTCATCCATTTTCCAATTGATATTCTTAAAGGTGGTTTCTAATTCTTTATTAATTACAAAAACATCCAGATATCTTTTAATAGTTTTTATGGGTGTAAGTTCTTTTTAAACTTTTCACAAAATTGTTTGGATTAAAACTTGATAATGGCAAGATATGTTATTCTTCCTATATACATAATTAATATGTGCTCTCAAAATATGTGTAAGAGTTGAAAGTCCCAGTAATAATGTGTCCGGTTGTCTTTTTCCATACATGCCCACAGATATCACATTTATTCATTTTTCCTGTTTTTGATATTTTAGTTTTAATTTATTCATACCACCAGCACTTAGCAAAGTTTGGCACTTAGTATAAGTCTAATAGATGATTTTCAATTAATTCCTCCCTTCATTTTTTCACAGAGTGGTAGTTGAGGGTCAACTTGATTTGCATTAGGGAATTTAAGAATCCCTTCATGTGATTATTCAGGCTTTTTCCCCTCTTCCGAAAAATTAATTTGATTTGATGATTTAGCAATTGCTCCATTTAGGGACTGTGCTTTTGTTTTAGATGCACACACACACATACACACACACACACACACACATTTATACATCCAACTGTGTGTATGTGCATGTGCATGCATACATAGACATATATTTTTAGTTAAAAAAAATTTAGTGGTTGTTGTTGATTGTTTATGTTTAATTCTTTGTGACCCAATTTGGGGTTTTCTTGGTAAAGATACTGGAGTGATTTTCCATTTCTTTCTCCAGCTCATTTTATAGATGAGGAAACTGAGGTAGGCAAACAGGGTTAAGACACTTGACTGGAATCACACAAATACTAAGTATCTGAGACTTGGTTTAAACTCAGGTTGCAGCTAACACTGTGCCATCTAATTGTGTTATGTAGTGTGTGTGTGTGTACACATGTAAGACTTTAGATTCTTACCTTATATATATATATATATATCAATAAACACCTAATATAAATATATAAATACATATATATTATGTATATATGTGTACGTATGCATATAAATGCATATACATGTAAAATGTTAGATTAGGTACTTACCTAATATATACTACAAATATTTTGCCCTCACCTATTTTCATTTTAGATTTTAAGTTTTCAAAACTTAACAGATATTTTCTCTATTTACTTTCCGTTAAAAAAATATATTTTTTATTCTCTATATTGTTAGGACAAAAATAGCATTCTTTTTCTTCTTTTTTTTATTAAAGGACTAGTTTCTTGGCATTTGACTTTGTAACCAGTGAATTTAATTGTCACACTTGTCTTTTTCCTTCAATCATTTCACTGAAAAGAAATATGTATTTTTTAAATTTCAAATTAGCAAGATTACTTTTCCCACACTTTTCTACTATCATATATTACTATCTTTTTATTTTTTAAAATTTTTATTTAATAATTACTTTATATTGACACTCGTTTCTGTTCCGATTTTTTTTCCCTCCCTCCCTCCACCCCCTCCCCTAGAAGGCAAGCAGTCCTTTATATGTTGGATATGTTGCAGTATATCCTAGATACAATATATGTTTGCAGAACCAAACAGTTCTCTTGTTGCATAGGGAGAATTGGATTCAGAAGGTATAAATAACCCGGGAAGAAAAACAAAAATGCAGATAGTTCACATTCGTTTCCCAGTGTTCTTTCTTTGGGTGTAGCTGCTTTTGTCCATCATTTATCAATTGAAACTCAGGTCTCTTTGTCAAAGAAATCCACTTCCATCAAAATATGTCCTCATACAATATCATTGTTGAAGTGTATAATGATCTCCTGGTTCTGCTCATTTCACTTAGCATCAGTTCATGTAAGTCTCTCCAAACCTTTCTGTGTTCATCCTGCTGGTCATTTCTTACAGAACAATAATATTCCATAACATTCATATACCACAATTTACCCAGCCATTCTCCAATTGATGGGCATCCATTCATTTTCCAGTTTCTAGCCACTACAAACAGGGCTGCTACAAACATTTTGGCACATACAGGTCCCTTTCCCTTCTTTAGTATTTCTTTGGGATATAAGCCCAATAGAAACACTGCTGGATCAAAGGGTATGCACAATTTGATAATTTTTTGGGCATAATTCCAGATTGCTCTCCAGAATAGTTGGATTCGTTCACAACTCCACCAACAATGCATTAGTGTCCCAGTTTTCCCGCATCCCCTCCAACATTCATCATTATTTTTTCCTGTCATCTTAGCCAATCTGACAGGTGTGTAGTGATATCTCAGAGTTGTCTTAATTTGCATTTCTCTGATCAATAATGATTTGGAACACTCTTCCATATGGGTGGTAATAGTTTCAATTTCATCCTCTGAAAATTGTCTGTTCATATCCTTTGACCATTTATCAATTGGAGAATGGCTTGATTTCTTATAAATTTGAGTCAGTTCTCTATATATTTTGGAAATGAGGCCTTTATCAGAACCTTTAACTGTGAAGATGTTTTCCCAGTTTGTTGCTTCCCTTCTAATCTTGTTTGCGTTAGTTTTATTTGTACAAAGGCTTTTTAATTTGATGTAATCAAAATTTTCTATTTTGTGATCAGTAATGGTCTCTAGTTCATCTTTGGTCACAAATTTCTTTCTCCTCCACAAGTCTGAGAGATAAACTATTCTATGTTCCTCTAATTTATTTATAATCTCGTTCTTTATGCCTAGGTCATGGACCCATTTTGATCTTATCTTGGTATATGGTGTTAAGTGTGGGTCCATGCCTAATTTCTGCCATACTAATTTCCAATTATCCCAGCAGTTTTTATCAAATAATGAATTCTTTTCCCAGAAGTTAGGGGCTTTGGGTTTGTCAAACACTAGATTGCTATAGTTGACTATTCTGTCTTGTGAACCTAGCCTTTTCCACTGATCCACTAATCTATTTCTTAGCCAATACCAAATGGTTTTGGTGACTGCTGCTTTATAATATAATTTTAGATCAGGTACAGCTAGGCCACCTTCATTTGATTTTTTTTTCATTAATTCCCTTGAGATTCTCGACTTTTTATTGTTCCATATGAATTTTGTTGTTATTTTTTCTAGATCAGTAAAATATTTTCTTGGAAGTCTGATTGGTATAGCACTAAATAAATAGATTAGTTTAGGGAGTATTGTCATCTTTATTATGTTCGCTCGGCCAATCCAAGAGCACTTAATATTTTTCCAATTATTTAAGTCTGACTTTATTTGTGTGGAGACTTTTTTATAATTTTGCTCATATAATTCCTGACTTTCCTTTGGTAGATAGATTCCCAAATATTTTATGGCATCAACTATCATATATTACTATGTAGTTTTTAATAAACTTCCTCAAACAAAAAAAGGAGTTTTACTTGAGATCACATTACTTTCCTCACAGAAAAGACTGGTTTTGGAATCAAGTAACTGGACTTGGATTTCAATTCTTCAATCTATGTGATCTTGAAGAAGTCACTTCACCTCTGAGACTAAAATTCTTTATTTGCAAGATGAGAAAGCAGTGCTAAGGGATATGCCCTCATATCCATACTTCCATGATGTTTACCCTCCTCATCTTTGGACTCCATTCCTGCCCCTCCGGATATTCCCTACTTTCTGCCAACTTCCTTTTCTCTGAAAAATCTATCTAAAACATTTAATGCTGCAAAAGTATACAGAACACTGGACCTGGAGTTTAGAAGACCCGAGTTTATTGTTGCTTGTGACTTTGAGCCAGTTACTTAAATCTCTTTTCAGTTGTTTATCTGTAAAAGGTAGACAATAACAGGATGTACCTATGGCTGTTCAGTGGATAAAATGAAATGAAATGCACTTCACAAACCTTGAAATGTCATGTATATGGTAAGCCATTATTATTAGCACCTAGTTTATCTTGATTTGAGAACTGCGAATTGTTTTAAGCATTTTTCTTCTTGTCTGAAAGTCAAGTTTATTCTTGGATGACTTCATTGGAGCACCTATATCTTTCTACAAACTCTTCAGAGACAGTGTATTATAGTGAAATGGATGTTGATTGAAGTCAAGCTGGAAGAGAGCTTAGAGGCCATCTCTTTCACTTTTCTCATTTTATGTAGTAGGAATTTCCTTAAAATAAAGGAATTAGACTAGATGACACTAAGATACAACCCAATACTAAACCTAGAATTGCTTTCTAAATATCCATCTTTTATTTTAAAACATAATGTTGAGTTTTGTTGTGCAGGTAATTCTGGGTCAAAAGTCCATGGTTTTTTATTTATTTGTTTATTGGTTGATTGATTGATTGGGTGTGGAGTATTCCAATTTTCCCAACTATACCATAAGAAACTGACTAATGTTCCTTCATAAATAATTTCACACATAGTATAATGCGACAATCTTAAGTATTTTTTCCTTGTTATTATAATGTTGGGGTTTAATGTATATAGAATGGATTCTTAAGATTCTCCTTTGGGGCCCATGGATTCTATTTACATATTATAGTTGATTTTTGTTAAGTTCTATTAAGTCTTCTTTAATGATTTCCTGGAAATATGGAGATCAGATTCTTTTCCTCCTCCCCAATTCTTTGGAATATCAGAAGCAGATGTACTCTGACTTCTACATCAGGTCTGTCAGATGAGTCTACATTTTTTTTCAGTTCTTTGGATAATTCATGTATTCTTTAATTCTCTACTGCATTTCCTTTATAAGTCATATGTATTATCTATTTTATGAGGCAACCAGGTAGTGCACTGGATGTGGAGTCAGGAAGATATCTTCCCCAGTTCAAATCTGATCTTAGGCATTTACTAGCTGCCTTACCTTGGACAAGTCATTTAACCCTGTTTACCTCAGTTGTAAAAGGAGCTAGAGAGGGAAAAGGAAAACCACTTTAGTATCTTTGACAAGAAAACCCTAAAAGAGATCACAAAGAATCAGCCACAACTAAACAAAAAAGAGTAACAAGGTAGTATAATGGATAGATGATCCTGGGTTTGAAATAGGGAATATGATTTCAAATTCAGTTTCAGACACTTATTATAGCTGTATGATCTTAGGCAAGTAACTTAACTTCTGTTTGCCTCAGTTTTCTCTTCTGTAAAACAGGGATAATAATAGTACCTATCTCTTAATCAAATGAGTCACTAAATGTAAAGCACATAAAGGCATAATAACTATTATTACCCACAATACTGTAGTCTGCTGAAGTAAGGCTGCCTTTTGTTGACTATTTATTATTTCTAATTTTCTACTATAGTCTCAGTATTTGTTATCTTACAAAATCATTTCTTCCTGAATTTTTTTTCATACACTTTCCCTTGAAGCCAGATGTCTGACCTCCCAGAAGCCATGTCTGTGACAAATCAATAACTAGTACAAAGAAAAAAAACTTTTCATTAACCTAGCCCCTTCTCACCTTTTCAGTCATCTTATACGTTACACCTCTCAACTTACTCTGGGATTTAGTGATGCTGAACTAGGTGTCTTGCAATTCCTTATACATGACACTCCATCCACTGACTTTACATTTTTTCAGGGGCTATTCCCTATCCTTGGAACTCTCTCAATCCTCATCATTGACATCTAATTTCCTTGCGTTTCATCAAATCTTAGATAAAGGTCCCATCTTCTACAAGAAAACTTTCCTGTCCTTTATTTAATCTTAGGGCCTCCCTCCTGAGACAACCTCAAATTTAATTTGTATATATCTTGTTTGCACATAGTTGTGTAAATATTGTTTTCCCATTAAACTGTGAGCTTCTAAAGAAGGGCTTCTGAAGAATCAGGGTAAGGATTGCTTTTTGGCCACTTGTATCTTTTAGCAGAGTGTTTGGCATTAATAAATACAGGGTTTTGTTTTGTTTTTTTTTGCATTTTTAAAAATTCTAGGTAAAGTTCTTCCCATAATTTAAAAAACTGTATTCAAGATCTTTATTTTTTAATTTTTTTATTAACAAATGTCAATTCTTCCTTAATTGCTTTTGTTTCTGCAGATATTCAGCCACATTCCCTTTTCTGTTTGTATTGCCTCTACTACAGTAGCTATGCTGCGTAGTATTTTTGATAGCATATTTTTGGCAGTATATTTTTGGAAACTATATTTGGTTTTTTTTGCATGATCAGTAGTATATTTTTGGAGAGTATCTAATTTTTTTTGCATGATCATTTTATCATTTTAATTTTCCTTGGTGTTTCCTTTTGGTAGTTATTGTTTTTTGTTATCATCTAAATTATTCTGATATCTTGACTTAAAAGTCCTTTATTATATATTTCAATGAAGCTAGCTGGATTAAAAATAGGGCAGGGTAGAAACTTGACCCAGTAACAAACAATTAAGATGCTTTTGTCTGTGAGCAAGAATAACTTACTGATTGCTAATCAGGAGGTATTTATTTGGAAAACTCCCTTTTTATTCAAAGAGATTTTGAAGCAAAGTCCCAATCACAATCTTTTTCAGAAATTTGTCTTTCTACTCAGTCATCAATTAAAGAATAGACCAAATCTCTAGGTAATATGTGACAGTATTATTCACGATGTGTACTTCTTATATTTAAATAAAGCCAAAATAAAAATATATACCAGCATAAACTAGCGTCTGAAAATAATCAAATATAGTAAATAAGATTGCAACATCCTGAAGGAATAAGAATGCTTTTCATCTTGGCTGCCCAAATAATTGGGCTGTCTACTTTTTAAGACTAAAACTAGAGAAAGAAAACATAGTATAGGATTTCCAGAAGCCTTGAAAGAGGGAGGTTGTCATCTTTCTTGCATAATGCCACTTTCTAGAGCTTACATAACCTATTTTAAAATAGGTTATTATGTTACTTCTCATGAAATGGTATGTAGTTAAATGTAGAATATATTAGAAGATAAATTGTTTTATATGGGGATGAGGCTAGTGAACATTTCTGGGGGTTGAAAGATTTCAAAAACTTGTTTGAAAGACCTCCCCTTTCCAATGATACATTTTCAAGTAAATACCAAAAGAAATTTTAATTAAAAAAAATTTAAAAAAAAAATCAAGTAGATGCTATCTCTGCTCTCAACTCCCACCCTACCTTATTTAAAAGGCCCACAGTTGTTAAAGCACTAGCCCTGGAGTAAGGAGATCTGAGTTCAAATTCTGTGTCTGAATGACTACTTCCCATCTCCGGCATCCTCAGTCAAGTAAAAGTTGGAATATAGACTAGATGACTCCAGGGCAATTTCCATTTCTGATAATATGATCTACAATCCACAATAACAGAGCACTGGTAAACAACAACAACAACAACAACAACAACAACAGCAACTGGCTCTCCAGAAAGAAAAAAAAAGTACTGAGGCACTCTTTTTTAAAGTTTAATCTATATTACTGATGCTTTCTCACTGCTTTCTTAAGTCTAGAAAAATCAATAAAATAAATCAAGCCCAGATTTGTAGCATTTGCAAAATTCCCAAGTTGAAAATTTTCAGCTTTTGCAAGCTGATTCAAGCTGGCTCCAGTACATTCTTTGTGATCTCCTTGTATGTGCAAAGAGTATGTATGTATGCTCCTGGTCTGGTGGGGCTGTGTCTTTAACAACTTACTTGTTTTACCTGTTTAGTACTTTTCTTAAAAAAAATTAACTGGTTTGTAATCAATGGAAAGTATATTAGCAATGATCCGTGTGTGACACATTTACAGCCGCTGAAATTACTACTTTAGGTTTCAAGGACAAGTATGTGAATAACCATGGGGAGGTGCTAATATATGTGTAATAATCTATGGTAACATTTATATATTCTTCATTATGTTAAAAAAAAGTGTTATAGGTAGCTTTGGGAAGATTTGGAGGCAAAGAATTTTTATACTTGAAAAAATGATAATCTGAAAGGAAAATTAAGACAATGAACATGAAAAATATATATGAATATATATAAGAGAAAACATATAAACTGAGATCCTGGTTGGAACAGGTAGATTTTGCTTGCTGTATTCACATGGTAGAGTTTGCTGAAGTGACTAGATTGATCAATTAAGGAGAATTTATGCAGGAGATTTTTTAATATTTCATGCACTGTCACTACATTGTAACCATATTTATTCCAGAAATGAGTCATGGTTTTCCATAAGATCTTATTTATAGAGTCATTAATATACATTACTTCTTACCTACCCATTTATATGATTTTAAAGTAAAATTGCTCTTTAAAATATCTAATTCTAAAACCAAACAAAAACCTTACTGTTCTCCTATTGCGCAGACCTAATGAAAGGTAACTTTTGATTTCTCCTTCACTAACATGAAATCAAATAGATCAATAATCTCTCTATTTTTTAAAAGAGCAATTCTGGAAGAATTTAACATCACATCTAATTCATTTAAATAAAAAAAGCTTCTAGATCTGAGAGGAAAGCTTTTTTCCCCCAATGAAAATACATTAAGTAAAAAAGTTACCAGACACTAAAACATAACAATTCTATTGCATTGCTCTCCTTTTTTAAAACCTTTTTTTTTTTTCAGAAGAAATATTTCTCCTTTTCAAGGCCAATACTTATACAGGTATTCTAAATTCAATACTTTATTACCTCCTCTGGGATTTTGTTGCCTTGATCATTCTCCTTCTCTCCAGTTATCTTTAATAATCAAGCTCACTTGGGGTTATTTTATATTTTATTATGATATATCAACTTTAGGAACCTAGTTGTTTGCTCAGTTCCAAATCAATCTAACTGTACTATCATCTGATACACTTTTCTCCATTTTGTCTAAATGGACACTGAGATACTTGTTCAGATGTTATGCTGAAATCCAAGTTTATGATGACTAGAACATTCATCTGATTTAGTCTAATAAAAACAGACCATAAAAAAGGAAATGCAGCTAGTTTCTTTGTCATGTTCTTAATGAACATATGCTGGTTTACCGTAAACTCTCTTTCTAAATGCTCACAAATTTTCCATTGGCATACTTACAACCATGATGACTAATAAATTTACTTGGTAGCCCTGATTTTTCTCTATCTTTGTAGCCAATTGGGCACTTGGATATTCAGTTTGTATCTTAAACTCAAAGTTTCTAAAAAGGGGACTCAAGATCTTCTTCCATCAAAACTCACTCTCCTTCCTGACTTCCCTATTCCTGTTAATTGAATTCTTCCCATCACCTAGGTTCCAAACCCAAGGAATCATTTTTTTATTCTCTTCTATATCTTCTCTCATTTTCAAATAACAATTAGATTTTTCAAATTCTTTTAAAAATACAATTTTTATCAAATTTGTTCTTTTCCATGGTTACTAATCCAGTTCAAACTCTTAATGTGCTCACAATTGTCTCTATCTTCTAAGGTATTAGTAACTCATTGTCTATTATACTCATTTAACAATTAATTTTGCACTGTTTTGATCTTGCTACTTCTTGTGTTTCAAGGCTGTCAATCATTTGAGTGACAAATGAAACAATATTTGTAAAGCACTCTGAAAACTTTTAAGCAGTACATAAATGCTAGCTGTTGTTAGTGGTATTATTATTGTTGCTATATGGAGGTATGTAACTGGAAAATGAACAGGAAGAGGAAAGCAGGCTTTCCTCTATGAGCCAGAAGAACCAGCAGAGTTCACTGTAAGCCATCATATTGTCTTTGTGAAATTGTGCACTTATTTTTAACGAGCCCATGTTTCTCTCTGAGATAAAGACCCATTTTAAAAAAAATATTGCTATTCTTCTGGAAATACTATATATGTCTCTGATTCTCAGAGAATCATTTGGTTTCTGAATAATGTTGAAGGTCAAAGAGCAATGGAGAAACTCATGAAATGTGAATAGGTTGCAATATTATCAATGAAGAACTGAGCAGAAAAATCATCATTAAGGATGTCAGCAGAAATATAATCATGACTTAAAATAAAAAAATGGATCTATCAATAAATATTTTTGGAAGACATGGATGAGTTTTAGAAAAAATAAGATAGCATGCATTGGCTGCCATATCTGGTAAATTAGCTTCTTGTGGCTAAGGATTGCTTCATTTATTTCATTTGCATTCCCAGCAACATACATGGTACTTAAAATAATATTTATTAATTGGAACAAGTTACAAGAATGTTAAGATCACATTACCAAATCTCAGGCAACTAGGTTGCATTATGAATAAAGCACTGAAATTAAAGTCAGGAATTCCTGAGTTCAAATCCAACCTCAGATGCTTACTAGCTGTATTATTCTGGACAAAACATTTAACCTCTCTCTACCTCAGTTTCTTCAAATACAAGATGGGGATAATAAGCGCCTCTGCCTCCCAGAGTTGCTATGAACCTCACGGAGTACAGAGTACAGAAATATATTGTTATTCGACTTCTTAAAAAACAGACCATGCTGGGTAGCCCTTACCTTTCCAATCAGCTTCGAAGCTCAAGAGCAGAGATAGGGCCTTCTACTTCTCCACTACCTAGCACAGTTCTTTCACATGGTAAACATACCAGTGAATGTCTGCTAATTTTTAGAAATACATTGCCTGCCAGTATCTTCATATGATCCAATTTCAAGAGTGCTGTCATTTCCAAATCCAGTGTTATCAATTATGTCACATGGCTGTCAGTCTTAGATTTTTGTAAAAAAAAATGTTCTACCTTTAACACATTATACTAATCAAATTCAAGAAATTCAACAAACATTCCTTAAGTACCTGTAATCTGGAAGATGACACGCTAGTTGCTGGGATAAAAAAAAAAAAAAAAAGAAACTATCCCTTCTCTCAAGAGGAAATTAGCAGTCCCTTCTGCATGTATATAATTGGTGCTTAATAAATGCTAGTTGGCTGACATATATCTTTAGTAAATAAATGCAATTACCAGAGGCTGAAGTTGGTAAAGGCTAAGGTAAATCATAAAGGCTTCTGTTTTCTCTATGAAGTAGTATGCTTTGAAGGAGATTAGAGATTTTACTAGGTATATACAAAAATGGAGTATATTCCAAACAGAAAATGACTTGTGAATGGAATAAAAGTAGAAGATGGGGTTTCAAAATGAAGAACAGCTAGAGGACCATTTCTACTGGAATAAAGAATGCAAAAACATGTATAATATGAAACAAAACTAAAAAGTCAGATTTTGGAAAGTTTTAAACATTAGGTTTCTAATGTTACATTTTTATCCTAAAAAACAGAAGCTTTGGCCAAGTGATAATTGTACTTAGGTACTTCCTACCACATGTTAGTTGGTAATGAAACATAGCATTAACATTCTCCAATATGTAGAAAGATATACTAAAGAAAACATAACGGACATTTTTCAAAAAAGAGAGGAAAATAGGTACTGGAAATTGTCATAGTTTTTTTTTCCTCTAATTCCAGTACATATATACTCCAAGGCAGTTCTTTCTTAGACATCATACTAGAGCTCAAAAGTTGTTTTATTGCTAAACCTAAAATGTTAAAGCTTATCATGACCCATTAAAATGTGTCTTACATACATGTATGCAGTTACAAAGTAGTAACTGTAACACAAATTGTATGAGATAATAGAAAGTTCCAAACTCAAGAAATTCCAATTCTGTATTGTGATGGTGTTTAGTTGTTTCAGTACAACTCTTTATGTTTTCATTTGGGGTTTTCTTGTCAGAGATACCAGAATGGTTTTTACACACATTTTATAGATGAAGAAACTGAGGCAAAAAGGGGTCAGTGACTTGTCCAGGTTCACACAGCTTTTAAGTGTCTGAGGTTATATTTGAACTCAGGAAGAAGAATCTTCCTGTCTTATGGCAGGGATTGTTTTGTTTGAGATTGGTTGGTTGATTGTTGATTTTTTTTTTTTTTTGCCTGTATATCTCTGGAACTTAGCCCAGTGCCTGGCCAATAGTAGATACATAATAAATGCTAGGGGAGATAGGTGATACAGAGGATATTAAGTACAGAGTATCAGGTCTGAAGTCAGGAAGACTCATTTTCTTTTGGCCTCAGATACCAGCTATGTGATCCTGGGCAAGTCACTTCACTCTTGCCTCATTTTCCTTATCTATAAAATGAGCCAGAGAAAGAAATGAAAAACCATTCCAGTATCTTTGCCCAAAAAAAACCCCAAATGAGATCACAAGAGTCAGATATAACTGACATGAATGAATAACAATAAATGCTAATTTACTAACTACACCTGCACTAAGATTTTTGGAACATCTTCGATGTAAGATTGTAAGAGTGATTTCTTGAGAAATCCTTATTTTTCTGGCATGTCTAGTTTCTCCATAAGCATATTTTCTTAAACTAATGAAAAGGGCATAAAGATTTGAAATAAATGCCTCTTAAATACTTGTGACAAGGCATAGTATGTAAACAGACAGCCTTGAAATCAGCAAAACATGAGTCCAAGGTCCAGCTTCTGATTGCCACATATTAGCTATGTGATCCTGGACACATCAATCACTTTGTACCTTAAGCATCTAAATAAGACCATTAGAACCCTTAGTAAAGGAAGTTTCTTCACCTTGGCATTCCCTATACCAATGAAACCACATGTTCAGTCCCTATTTCTATATACTTGTAATTAATTTGTTTTAGTAACTGCAATTAAGGAAACCCTCCAATGAGAGAAGAATTTCTCCAACATAATAGAAGAATTCAAAAATCTGCCAAGACATAGCATCTGTTTCATATTTGGGATTCATTGCCTACAAAGTTAAATAATGACTAATTGATTGATTTAGCATGAATTATAATTTCATAAGAAATAATTTTTTTGCCCAGTTGTTATTTCAAGGCAAAGCATTACAAAAGCAAATTGACTTTTTTTTTTATCATATCACTGAAAGAAGCAACTTAAGAATTTATTGTTTGTGACAAAATAATATTTGATTCTAATGGTTGAGATAATGACATTTTTAGATTTTTTTTTTTTGCTATGCTACTTAGTATTTAATGTTAATTTAAATATTGTATATCATAAATCAGAATATAGATACATATGTGTATATATGTGCATATATGTGTTTGTATATGTTTGCATTTGTATAAATATATGGAATGTCCCAAAAATCATAAGTGTGGTTTTATGCTTTTAAAGCTTAAAACCACAGTAAGAATTTTGGGACATTTGTGCATATTTTGGTGGCAAAAGCTATTCAGCCATAGCATATAGTACTAATTCTACAAATAATAATGCATATGAGTATATATGTGTATATATGTGTATATATAAATAAATATATACACACATACATACACATATATGTATATGTATATCTGGTACATTCTCCTCACAACAATTCAGGGAAGTAGGCATTGCAAGTTATTAACCCCATTTCATAGATGAGAAAACAGCAATTTAGTGATATTAGCTGCCTTGCCTAAGAGTAAAGACAAGAGTTGTGAATTTGAAAGAATCCACTCTTCTGAAAGTCTCTCCAAACTGCAATCTATATATTTTTAATTGTCTCCTACAATTTCACTAACTCCCACCATCTATTTATTCTTCTTCTACAAATCTCAATGAAAAGTCATGGATCTAATTGCTTACGTTTATTCACTTTTGTCTAATAATTAAATTTTCTTTGACCAATTCTTTACAATTTCTTTACACATGAGGCAATGCTTTGCCAAGAAATTACCAAATGCTTTTGAGCAACACTCTTCTTTATCAGAGAATTTCTTGCAGCTTTTTAGGTCATTCATTGTTCTTGCTTTGGTATCTTAAAATGATATGTAAAAGTCTCACCAGCCTTATCTTCATAGTAAAATAATACTAATTATTATTCCTTTGATGATCCAGGTATTTGAACTGCAGATACCCTTTGTCTTCTTAGATGGCGATTTTTATGCATTTTTGCCTCTCAGCTAATGTATATTTATAGGTCAGACAACCCTGTAGAGTATTTATTGGCTTACTCCTCTCCTCCTCCCCCCAGTAAAAAAAAAAAAAAAAAAAATTAAAATAAACTATTTTGTCTTTCTATGAACAGTTATGTACATAGTCTAAAAAATTATTATTATTTTAAAATGAGAAGGAAGTCATTATATTCTAAATTCTAGCATCTTTCCCATTTTCCTTACCCAACAGCACACCCAGTAGCCCATATGGGGCTCAGAAGTAAAGTGTTAGAGAGGTATGGCAGCATTGATGTGGCTAGACTTGGAATTGGAAGGTCTAGGTTCAATTTCTGACTCTGAGACCCTACCCAAGACACCAGAGGAAAGTTATTGAAAGCCTTGTAAAATAAGGGGATTAGGCCAGAGCACTTCTGAGACCTTCTGGAAACCCTAACCTACTTTCTATGTTGTAACTCTCCTATTATCTTCTTACTCTGGTAAAAAAGAAAATATTTTCCTCTGTCAGCCTGGAACCAAAGATTCTTTGTATATGTCAACCTATACAAGGACTCAGTTTCTTCATCTGTAAAATTGGAACCCATGGAGGCAGATGAGGAAGATTTCTATGACTATAATAACCTATATAAAGTACTTTGCAAACATTAAAGGACCGCAAGTGCTGATTATCTGTTTTCTTGGAGAAAAATTGAAGAAAATTAAAAGTCTACTATGTGCCTGGGACTGGGCTAAACACTTTACTAATGTTATCTCATTTGATCCTCACAACAAACGTGGGAACACTTAACTCCAATTGCCTTGCCAAAAAACTACAGCTCCAGGAGGCAGAGGGGGGTGGAGCGAGAGGAGGATAGCCATATCATGAATAAGAGAATTGTGATTTCTGCTCAGTGCACAATCTCTACAGCCTCAACTCCTTTTGGCCCAGAAACTTCACAAAAGTCACACAGTGAGACATTCACTATGTAATATTTGAGAATAATTTGCATAATGTTTCCTAGATCATGTTGATAGATCATTATTTGTTATGGGTTTAAAAAAAAAAAAAACTTCTTTAAAAATGGAACTGAGGCTTTTGTGCTAATATTACTACCAGAAGCTGTGCAAATGACCCATTCCATTCCTCTACCCTCAAACTTCATATGCATGAACCTGCTCAGAAAATGAGAAACTATCCTATTTTTAAAAACTTCTTGAGAAAGAGATTGTGCAACCTCCTTCTTCCAATGTTTAACAAAACCTAACCACCAGAATTTTTTTCATTTAACTTTAACCTTAACTCCAAAGACTATGGTAAATACAATCTAATGGCTAAAAAACTGTATATCGTTGACACTTATGACTATATTTGAGAGAGAGAGAGAGAGAGAGAGAGAGAGAGAGAGAGAGAGAGAGAGAGATTAAACTTTTCATTAACTTTAGATTAAAAGCTACTTAGAAACTCACCTCTGCCAATTGGAAGAGTGCTGACTTCCCACAGCGTTTCACGGGCTCAGGACTACCCAACTGTGAAGTATTTGAAGAGATCTACATTGAAAACAATTCACATAAAGAATGTTACAATACCAGAATGTTGGTCGTCTCCTCACACATACTCAATTTTCACTAAAATACTTTGATTATTCCCAAGCTACAAAAAGCTTTCTAATATACCTCCCTTGCATGTTTAAACTTACTGAGTTTAGTTATATGAGGATGAGGAGAGTGGGCAAAGGAAAGCATTTAATGTGCTTCCTACTTGGCAAGTACTAAGCTGGAGAGAGACTTAGAAAAAATCAAAAACAGTTTCTGTCCTCAAGAAGTTTACAATCTAATTAATGGGAGAGAAAACACCCAAAAAGAGATGGTAACCAAAAGTGAAACTTTAGTCAGGAAAATTACAGGGTTGGTTAAGTGAGGTTATGGGAAAACAAAAGTGAAATATTCCATCCAGAAACAATCAACAAGTTAATTTGATCGTGGTCATGGTTCCACAAAGGGAGGGCTGGTAGAAAAGGAAGTGGCAAATGAGGAGAGTAAGAATTAATAAAGCATAACTAAGGTTTTATAATAATCCAGGAGAAACAAACCAATCAGGGGAACTGATTTTAATAAGTAAGTCTTTAGTTGTTACTACTGAAAATCTCAATAATCATAATATGTGGTTTCAAACACTTGAATGGCAATTTTTAAGGTGATAATTTTCTTGGTTGTCATTTGACTGCAGCATGAGAAAATATCTCTCTTGTAAGTTTTCAACAGACATAAGCTAAATGGGAAAAATACTGATTCCACTACAACAAAAATCCATAGAATAATTTTCATTTGGTCAAACACCAGTAAAATTAATCTCTTTAGGACTCCAAGGAACTCATAAAATCAAATTATAAAAATTAGCAAATTGTTGTAAGCAACAAGCAAAGAATGTTAAATATTGTGAAACAAAAAGATATTAAGATATGAAGTAGTGGGCCTTATTTCTATCAACCTTACAAACTAGCCAAAGGAGGCAGGGCACATTTAACTAAAACACATTCTATAATGCAAATAGTATGTGTTATAAAATGAAAAAGAAGTAGTAATATTAAGTCCAATGAAAATATTTCATTTAAGAGTATATCTAACTACATTTGTAAATGTCTTACAGTTAACTAATACAGTGAAGTACTAACTTTCAATCATAAAGACATGAACTGGAGTTCAAATCTGACCTGGAACATTTACTGGCTATATGCCCTAGGCAAATCAATTAACCTCTGCCTCTTCAGCTTCCTTATCAATAAAAAAGGAATAATAATAGCATCTACCTACCAGGATTGCTATGAGTCTAAAACGAGAGACTATTTACAAAGTGCTTTGGAAACCTTAAAACACTGTATAATTGCTAGCTACTACTATTAGCAATTATTACTTATCAGTTCTTTTCTTTATTTTTCCTTATTTTGTACAGAAATACTTCTGTTCATTTACGGAATTGTTAATTAGTCTTGTTTGACTCTCTGAGTTCCCATTTGGGGTTTTCTTGGCAAAGATACTGGAGTGGTTTGCCATTTCCTTCTCCAGTTCATTTTACAAATGAGGAAACTGAGGCAAACAGTAAGGTTAAGTGACTTGCCCAGGATCACACAGCTAATAAGCATCTGAGGCTGGATTTGAAATAAGGAAGATGAGTCTTTTTTAATAGAAACAAAATTCTACCCAATAGAGCACAATAAATGAACAAATTCAGAATGAGTGAAGAGTGAAGCAGTTTAAACTTTTAATATGTTCCTGCAGGAAGCTGGTGTGAAACTCAAGAAGAACTCACACACTTTACAGAAACAAGAGCATTGCTTTATATCCCTTTTCCTGGCCCCAGAGTCCATCTCTCATCTCCCCACTGGCTGGGGTGATGAAGCTAACATTCTTTCCTAATCTTCCTACCACATATACCCTTAAAGTGTCGCCCCCTCCTGTTACATACCTTGCATGACCATTAAAATGGGCCTTAGTTCCTCTTAGGGAAAAGAAGTTAATATTTATGAAGTAGTTAAACCCATGTATTTTAGCTGAACTATGACCCTTGTCCTACCTTTCAGCTTTTTTAACTACACAACCAATTCTACTGCGTTTTACCCAATTTCAGCTGGTTTCAGGAGCTCCCCTCCTTTGAACTCTTTCTGTTTTCAGACATCTGGATTTTCTCTCTATGGACACACACCTATTTGTCATTTCTCCTGACTCCAGGACTGGCACTCTATTCACTGTCCCATCTAGCTGTCCCACTTATGGAATAGTCATGGATAATCAATAAGGAACTATACACTTTTACTTTGCTACAGGGAATTGCTAGGACCAGTCTTTTCCTAATCTTATCATTTTGGACAGTATAAGAAATACCCTTTATGGAATTTCTGCTCAACTATAAGTCTTTGTTCATTAGAAGGATGATCTAGATCAAAAGTCTGTGGTCCATTTGGGCAGGATTGATGTCAGATGGTCAAATTATTGAGAAGTTCAAATTTTGGATGATTTACACCCAGACACTAACCCTGTTAACTCTGCCCTATTCTAGTCAAGCATAACCTAAGTGTACTTCCTGTATGCTAAAAAACAAATCAGTTAATACCCATTTATTCCCCATCAGGAAGTGAGGTGTTCCATCTAAGTAGAGCTTTCCTGTTGGCTGGTTTTTATAGAACTGCAATGGTACAGTAACTGGTTTACAAAGTTAATGAGCAATTGTTCAGCTACACATTACAACAAATGGTGTGAAGCTAGAGATTACTGGAGTCAGGGTTCTCTCTGACTGACACTTACAGGTTGTCTGACTCCAGGTAAATCATTTAATCTTTGACTACCCCAAGACAACTCTCTAGGACTATAAAGGTCAAAGAAAGTGCTAATCTGTATTACCAGACTGAGTTTTTTCTCCAGAATTCTCTACACTGATGAAATCACTGGTTCAGTAAAAATAATAATTTTGTCAATATAAAAGTGGGCCTTCCCTGCATTATAACATAGCTACTTGGGGGCAAGTACTATAACTTATTTATCATATTTCCCCCTGCCTACCTTGCTTTGTTTCGCATATAGCAGACATATAAGTATCATATTTTAATGACTTCTGCAGCATTAAGTAGAAAAGTATTTTAAATGGAACATAATACTTCTTTCACACATTCATTCAGTAATTCCAGCAGACTATGTTCTTTATGACATATATACCCAGATTAATTTTTCATAATACTACGGATTGGCCTGTTTTTCTCAATCCTATCAGACATTTCAGTACAATTAATGCTTGAAAAAATGCTTCTGCTATTCACATTACTAAGAAATCTCCAATTATTCTTCAACATGTCTCAAAGATGATGATTTCAAAATGATAAAGTAAAAATATTTCAGCAAATAATCCAGATAATTCAAGCCAAAGCTAAATGAAAATCAAAAAGTAGGCTGATTCTATATAACTTTCAACCTAGATACCATAAAGATCAGTGAGAAGGATTTAGCAGTTCATGGGAGATAATAACCAAGAAGGAACTAGGAAGAGAAACCATGACCTCAGGTATCTATATGTCACTGAATGAGACATGGTTAATAAAGTGAATTAGATATTCTTTTGCAGAGGCAAAAATGACCACACAAGTACATATGTGGCTTGGTAAAACAAAACTCAAAAGAAGTAGCATGTTATAATGTCTACAGTACAGGATTTGTTACCAAGAGAGATATGTTTGAATCCACTTACTGGCTGTCTGACTACAAGTGAATCAATTAATCACTCAGCTTCCTCATCTAGTACAACTCTCACTTTAGAAATGAAAACCTGAAACCTAGAGACTTGTGCTACCCATTTCAAAAGGTTGCTGTGATCTATCCTTTCCATCAAGCTTACTCCTCAGGCTAATGCAGCAATTATGTTTGGGATGATGGCGCTCTGTAAATAGGGAGGCCCAGCTGAAGTGGACAAAGAGAGGGCCTCTGGGTATCATACCTCTTCCCTATCTCCTCTTTCCTATTTGCAGCTTAGTTAATTTTTTTAAAAAAAATTCCTTTTAAAGATCAGAATCATATATATATAATGTCAGCTCTGATTACTATATTAGAGTAGTATGTTTGTAAAACTATTAATAGTAAAGATTCAAGTTAGAAAGTGGTCTTTTTCTCAAAGTGAAAACAATATAAAAGATATCCATAAATGTAAATAAATATTTTGTTTCCAAAAATAAAATAAAATAAAATAATAAATAAAAAAATAAAATAAAATAAAATAAAAATTACTTTAAAAAAAAGGTTGTGATGGAAGGACTTTGCAAACTTCAAGATTTTGTTGAGATGTGAGCTATTACTAAATAATATCTATAGAAGAATATACTTTACTTGGTGGTACATTAATAAATTAGCATACTAAGAAAGCATATTCACTTAAGGAAATCCAGGAACAATATGAAAAAAGCCAAAGAATGTCTGAGTCAGGAGCAATGGAGGGAAATAATCCAAAAAACAAAAATTGTAGCAAGGGCAAAAAATTGAACAATTTGTCCAAATGGAGATCAGCTAGTAAAAACAAACCACAAATCCATAAAAGAGACATAATATAGTGTTTTGGGAGACTTCAGTTATATGGACATCTGAAAGAACTCATTTTTTCCAGAAATAAATTATTGTTCTGCTTTAATAGTTACTTTTATTTCTTCACAGATGAAATAGAGAGCAATTTATTTCCTGACTGATTTTGATCATTAAGAAATTAAGAAAGAAATAATGAAAAAAAAAAAAGCAGGAAAGAAGCCTTAGCAGTATCATATCTAGAACTACAAAACAGTAATCATCAAAACTATTTGAAACTGATTAAGAAATAGAGAAGGTCACCTAGGTGATGCCGTAGTGCATAGAATGCCTGGCTTAGAGTCAGCAAAACTCATTTTCCTGATGAGAGAGAAACTTAGGAGGTGTGTGACTAAAATTCAACTAGAGAGGAATTTGGTCCAACAGGAATGGGAAGCCTTAAGAAGCAAATTTTGAAGGTAAGAATAGTAATTATTCCAAATGGGAATAAAAATCAGAGCTATTCAAGATTTAAGGATATATGATGGAAGATGAAAACAAGCATCACATAGCCCTTTACAAATCTTAGGTGTCACAAAGCTCAAATAGAACAGAGTTTGTTTGACAAATGCTAAGGACAATAAAGTGGGTTGTTTCGAGTTTTTTCTTTTTTTTTAAGGTATGCTGGCAACAAGAAGAGTAGAAAGGGAAAGAACTGACATATATTTTCTCCTCCAAAAGAATATGTTTATTAAAAGTAAAGGTCATCTCATTTTTTTTAAATCCCTACTACCTAGCACAGTGCCTGGCATATAGGAAACACTCAGTAAATGTTTAAAGATTGATTAATTGCCAAGGCAAATGTTACATCATTTTAAAAAAAGGATAAACATTAGTAGAACCTTTAGACTGATGAATGTGACTTTGAATACTAGAAAAATTGGAAGACCTATTAAATGTCTTGTGGACATTTAAAAAGTGATAACTAAGGGCCAGCATGGCTTAATTAGGAACATATTCGTGATGAACTAATCTTATTTCTTTAGTTTTTACAGTGACTAGACTGACAGGTCAGCCAATGATTTAATAAATTTTTTCCCACTAATGATTTTCAATAAGATTAGAGATTAGGTGATTGTAACTGGCTGAATCAATATACTCAAAGAGTAATCCTAAATATTTCAAGTCTTTGTTGAATTCCTCAAGGGGTCTATATTTGGGCTTGGGCCACTAGTACTGTCAATGACCTGGATAGAAGCACAAATGGCATACTTAACAAACTCACCATATTACCAATTCTTCATCGCTTCTTTGGAGTGTCTCCATTCCAATCAAGGTACTTCCTATGCTAGTCCAAATAACCAACTTCGCTTGTTGGGAGACTGTAATAGCCTTTTAATTAATATTTCTGTCTCATGTCTTTCCAATTTCCAATCATTCACACAGCTGTCACATGAGTGACCAGAGCAACTCCAGAAGGCTTTCTCCTGAAGTCACAGAGAAACTGTAGTCTATGACAATACACCAATGAAATCACATGCTATCTAAACAGAGAGATACTAGAATAAGTACAGGCTAGTGTCAATTTGTTCTGAGATCTTTTGTAACTCTCAAATTTATCTTGGAGGAAAAAAAGTTTCTGTTCTAAATTGTTCACATAAACCTTTAAATGTATCTAAATGTATTAAATTTAAATGTATTAAATATATAAATCTGTTTGGTGTAGATAAAAGTTTAAGTTAATTGTAAATGAGTACACAAGAAAGAAGACCACAGGCTGATCAAGGTCTTTCGACAAACTAAAACAAGGAAATTTAGCATCTGGTTATATTTTAGAATCTAATCTTAGCATCTGTGTTCAATAAATAAACAGATTTTTCCTTACTGACTTATCCTAACTTATTTAAGGTGTGAAAAAAAAGGTTACAGATAGAAAACTCATTTTGATTAATTAGAAGGATAATAATATGGGCACACAGAAAGATCAGAGCTAATAACGGCCTAAATTCAGACTACATAGGTTACTGATTAGGGGGGAAAAAAATCACGGGAAACAGGTTGATAATGGTGCTAACATTTTCATTGTCTTCTACTCAGATTTTATTTTTAAAATGCATACATTTTTGCCTTTTGAATATTAAAACTGATCCCAAGAAATCTTCAAGGTGAAGTTTCTTTTATTTGGATTGAAGACTGGATGAGTATGAAATGAGAATATGCCAATGAGCGTTTTATCAATTGCAGTTAAGAAGCCAAATATCATTTTTTTCTTTTCTTTTTTTTGCTGAGGCAGTTGGGGTTAAGTGACTTGCCTAGGGTCACACAGCTAGGAAGTGGAAAGTGTCTGAGGCCAAATTTGAACTCAGGTCCTCCTGACTTCAGGGCTGGTGCTCCAAATATCATTCTTAACATATTTGTTAATGTCCTCCTGTGAAGCAAAAATACTTTCCAACTTTAATAAATGTCTATTTAATAAGGAAAAACAACTCTTGGGTAAACAATGTTCACAATGAATTACAGCATTTTTGAAAAGGAATCATTCCCTTTTACACCTAGTCCACTTGATTGTTTCCCATAGTGATGGCTATAAAGAAAAAGAATGTAAGAGGCCCATCTAATCAGAATGAAAAGTCATAGAAGACAGTCTCCAGGAATCTTTCCTGCTGTTTAAATCATATTGCAGATATATATGCAGCACTAAATAATTGATTCTGCTTGATCTTATTATTGGAGACCTATCAGGGAATAAATATGATGTGTGAATTGTTTTTTCCTATTCTATAACATTTTATTTCCCTTAATTCCCAGTTACATACTATCATGGTGAGAAATTTACAATACACTGTGATAAAAGGATTTTTAGATGAAATGTTCCCTGGGTAGTTCTCTAACTCTCTCTCTCGTACCCCCTATCAGGCTCTAGAAATACTAGGAAGTTCATGTCTAGTTAATATCTAATTATCATAATTTTGTGCCTATAAAGTACACATGACAGAAGGGAAAAAAAACCAAATTTTTAGAGCCTGTGTGTTATATCTGGATGGGTGATTTATGTAGTAATTGAAAATGTTTTGGGGTATGAGCAAAGGCTATAATTACAGCAATTCTATGCCAATTTAGAAGGTGCTCGTTATATGAAAGGTAACGGTTACACATTCTCATAGAAGGTTTTTTAAAGACAGTTTAATTGGTCTTGATTAACTGTGTGTTGAACAAGGCAAGCCCTGGATGAAATTATGTGGTTTTCCCTTCCTCTTTCCCTACATCTCCATTTTCTACCCTTCATTCCACTCTTTTAGCACTCTTATCTCTTGCAAGTCAACTACTGCTTTTATATTGTCTTAACTGTTACTATTATGGAAGAAAGGATGTAAAAAGTTCTCTCTTAGCAGGGCAGAGATTCTTAATTTTTTGCATGTGTCATGGAACTTTTTGGTAATCTGGTGAATCTATAGAATTTTTAAATTCATAGAAATAAATATTATTAGAATAAAAACACCTATTCAGTTATTTTTGATAGAGAATATGCTTCACATAAGACTTTAGGAAAACTTAAAACCATTCATTTGAGTCCAAATATATAATATTTCATTGCTTTTCAGTCATATGTCTCTCTGATGACTTCTCTTACATTGTCTCCTTGGTTATTCTCATTTTTGCAATGAAGAATTTGGTTTCTCAAGAACCTATTTTGACTACCAAAGGCATCAGTGGTTTAATATGTTCTGCATCTATGGGTAGTATGTTTAAAAGCAACAACCATAATGAGCAGTGCTTAATTCAAAAGAATAGTCTTTTATAAGTGAAAGTTCAGGTACCATGGCTGTTAAGTAGAGTACATATTATGGGCCATGGAAAAATCTCCTGGGAGCATAAAAATCATAATTATATAACTCTTTAACCTGTTTATAAACACAGATATGGAACGCGAGTGTGTGTGAGTATATGGCTTTATGTGTGTGCATTTGTGTTTGGGGGGCAGGAGGTGATCCCTGTTACCTCCTCATTAGAAGGGCCTATAGTAATGCTCTCACTGGGAAATAATAGAATACCAAATTCCCTCTCCACGTGCTATATACTATGTGTATACTAATTAAATTTTCCTTTAAAACCTTCCATGAGAATGTGTAACACCTACCTTCTATATAACTAACAGCGTCTATAGACACAGTATTGCTCTAATTATAACCTTGTTCTCACCTCTAAAAAAAAATTAAAAATTCACAAATCACCCATCTGGGACACATGTATTTTAGAATTATGCTTTATTTTGCTCACTCCTGGACTCAGTTAATAAACATTTATTAAGTGCCCACTATGTGCCAGGAACTATGCTAAGTGCTAGAGATACAAAGAAAAAAGATAGCTCCTACTCTGAAGAAATCACAATCTAATGAGACAACCCACAAACAACAAAGTACACCCCAAAATATATACAGGATAAATTGGAAATCACCAACAGAGGAAAGACACCAAAATTAACAGGGATCAGGAAAGGCTTCCTGTAGAAGGCAGGATTTTAATTAGAACTTGTGGTAGAGAGACTAAGCAGAAGGCTATATCAGTAGTGTAGGTGAAAAGTTAGGAACCCCTCCATCATTCTTTGAACTCCTTTCCCTCTTCTCCCTTGCCATCCACGAGAAACTTCTACTCAAGTCCTATTCTTCTAAGAGCTCTTTCCCCAGGGACCATCCTTTTAAGAAAGATCCCAATAAAGCTTCACCTCACTCATCTCTGGACTTAATCTCCAAAGTTTTCCTCATCCCAACTTGGGTATCTCCACACTGCTACCGTCCCCTTTCAGCTTCTATATGCTTTTCCTTTACCTATTAGTATGGAAAATGGTGGGTCTACCTTGTTGTTATTCAGCTGGATCCTATGGGAAAAGGGCTGAGCTTTAAAATTTTTACCTCAAACACTAGATGTATGGGCTCAGCCAAGTACTTTCATTCCTCCCAGCCTAAATTTTCTCATCTCTAAAATTAGGATATTAATTGCATCAACCTTTCCAGGCCATGCAGTAAATAAAGGGGATAGCTATGTAAAGTGTTTTGCAAACCTTAACCCTTGAATTCTTTTTTAAAATGTTATTTTTTGTGGACAGAGCACCAGCCCTGAAGTCAGGAGGACTTGAGTTTAAATCTGATCTCAGACACTTAACACTTCCTAACTGTATGATACTGGGTAAGTCACTTAACCCCAATTTCCTCAGCAAAAAAAAAAAAAAAAAGGGGGGGGGGGTGTTAAAACTTATTTTATATTGAAATATGCATGACAAATATATAAAACTAAATATAATATATTTAGATGTCTATTTTTAATTATATTTCTTCATATATTTAATTAATATGATAATGTAAATAATCTATTAATATATATTAGTACTACTTTATAGTAGTAGTTGTTGTAGTCATGAACACAGTAGTAGCAGTAGTATTTCCATAATTTAGTATAGTGCCCGGTAAGTGCTTTATAAATGCTCTCTTTAGGCATATACATATACCTACACTAACATACATATATATGGATATTATTTACATTATATTTAATAATAATTATATTGTTATTTACATATGTATATAAGTATATTTACATTTGCATGTATCTACATCTACATCCATGCATAACTCTTACTGATTAGCCAAAGATCAAAGACTCATAATATTTCATGGCTAGAAAGTTCTTAGAACTCACCTAGTTAAATTCCTTCCTTTTAAAGATGAGAATATGAGCCATCTTCTTTGGATGCTAAGAGAGTAAGGTGACTTACCAAGTTCATAGAGATTCTCTGACTCAATAGCCCAAGAACTTTCTCTTTACTACTTTTTAGCTATCATTTTGTGAATTACACAAGGCCTAAATTTTAACTTAACAGACTGACTATCTGTTGCCATTTCACATATTTTTAGACTGTTTCCTCCAACTGTATGCTTAAGGAATACAAGGTAATCTTAATAGTAGGCCAAGCAAAAGTATATGAAGAAAATATAAGAAAAATGAATTTTATACTATTTAATTCCGAATGAAAATTATTGTTTCATTTAATATTTCCCCCAATTATATTCAAAACAAAAAAATTTTTGCATTTGCTTTTAAAATTTTTGAGTTTTAGGTTCTCTCCCTTATCCCCTCCCACAATTAAGAAAACACATGTGAAATTATGCAAAACATTTCCATAAAAATAAAATTGTAAAAGAAAACAGATCTCCCACGCTAATGAAAATATAAACCCTCAAGAAAAATTAAGTGGAAAAGAAAGAGAATATTTTAATCTGTATTCAGACACAAAAAGTTCCTTTTCTGGGTATAGATAGAATATATACTATACTATACTACTGAGAACAGCAAAGTCATTTAAAGATGAACATGTCAGAAAATTGCTATTACATTCTATACAGTACATTTCATTTTACTTGAGTTCATGGAGGACTTTCAGGTTGTTCTTTTTTTCCCTGGGAATATCCTACTCATCATTTCCTATAGGACATTAATAAGGCACCACAAACACATATCCTCGTTTATTGAGTCATTCCTCAATTGATGGGCATCCCCTCAATTTCTCTAAGAAGAATTTGACCTGAGACAAGAGCTGCTATGAATATTTTTGGTACATATAAGTCATTTTCCTTTTTTTTTTTTTTCCACATCTCTTTTGGTATTCATGACTACTAGTAGTATTGTTAGGTCAAAAGATGTGTATAAATTTACAGTCCTTTGGGCACAGATCATATCTTTTAATCATTTATCAATTGGAGAATGGATTTTATTTTTTATAAATTTGACTCAGTTCCCTCTATGTTTGAGAAATGAGCAAGAGAAACTTCAAAATTTGGTTTTTTTTTACAATTACTATTACTAATTGCATTCCTCACCTCCATTTATTCTCTCTCCTTTCACCCTGTCCCTTCTCAAAAGTATTTACTGAACACTCCCTCCCCCAATATGTCCTCTCTTTTATCTTCTCCCCTTCCCTTCTCATATCCCATTCCCCTTCTATTTTCCTGCTGGGTAAGAGAGAATGAAAATTATCTTTTTTATTAACCACTTTGTGGTTCCCCTCATCAGTCTGGATAATATAGAGATAATACTACTGGTATGCAATGACTTTCCTACAAGTGTTCAAATTAATCCTCTTATTTTAGAGTGCTCTATGTAACTTCCTCCAATTGAGTTTAAGCAGAAGATGCATTATCTGTCTCTTGTTTCACTGTGGAACTCTCTCCCAGGTAAAGAGAAAGATACTTTTTACTCTAGCAAATAATTTAGGAAGAACTAGGCCAAAAATCATGGATATCACTTGCTATGAAAGGTACAACTATAAGTGAATGGTTGGAGGAAAATAAGAAGAGGTATTATAGAGCTAAAGAGGGAAACAATCAATAATCAACTCGTTTATGAGTAAGCCAGCAAGTCCCCTTTCCAGATACACAGACCAACTGCTCTTCCAACATCATGCTCTCCTATGGAGCTTCACTCAGAACAAGAGATGTTCTGGTATAAACCCAAGGGTGCTGGCCTCCAAGCAGAAAAATTCATTTTCCCAAGTTGAAATCTGGCCTAAGACACTGTATGATTCTGAACAAGTCACTTAACCCTGTTTGTCTCAATTTCCTCATCTGTAAAGTGAGCAGGAAAAGGAAATGGTAAATTACTCCAGCATCTTTGCCAACAAAACCCCAAATGGGGTCATGAAGAATCTGACATGACTGAACAGAAGCAATAATGAACCCAATGATAGTACTGTTTACTAAATATTTAAATCATGTCTGAATGGTAGTAACTTTTAAATGCAATGGTGCCAGCTGTTGAATTCTAGGCTAGACCTAAAACTAAAATAAACACCTTAGAGTAGTTATAACATGCTAACGAGATCAGATATGTCAAAGATTAGCTATTACTTGTCTTATTGTTCATATCCTAGAGTGCTAAAACAATAAAACATGAGAACAAGCAAATCAGTTCTGTCTTGAATGGAAAACAAATGATTCTAAGGAACTGGAAGGGGCTGACTCAGAATTCACATGAAAAACGAATTATCCTTTTGCCAGATGTTTTCTTTCTTTACTTTAAAATTTTTATTAACATCAAATGGATGACAATAAAGACAAATAAATGCTACAAAACTATCCCTCTAGACAGTGAAAATAATGGTCTGTTTTTCATAATGGAAGATTATTACAACATGTTAATTTATTCAGAATTCATCAACCTAATTGTTCTTTACGAGACAATAGAATTATACGATATTTTTTATTACAAGTTTCATAAAGCAACACCCAAACAGCCAAGATAAATGTTGCACTATTAAGGAAGCAAGCAGATAAACAAGCCAGAAAAGTAGCAAATTAATATTTGATATAACTAAAGAGACAGAATATTTTTTTCTGAAGAATTTGATCTGAATGTGAGCAATAGATCACTTTAGTTCATTCCTAGTATAGGGCACTAAAATTTTTGCTGCCACAAAGATAGAATGCAGAATTGTTATTTTCCCAGTAAAAGAGATATTGATAATAATCAGAAAACTTCATTGATTATTCTTTCCTCCAAACCTAAAAAAAAAAAAGTACATTTTCCCCTCCCAATCTCCATCAATTTAGGATGAAAAACTAATAAAGACAGACCTAACTACATGGATTTGTCAGAATTGGTTGTTTAATAGGTCAAATTCCCAACAGTGAGACGGCCATGTCTTTCACTTGACAGCTTTCCCCTTTTTCCTAACTCCACTGCCCTCATTATCTCATGGCTGAACAACTGAAGCAGCCTCTCTGCCAAGAACCAGCTCAAATTCCACCACCACGAATGAAGAAGCCTTTCCAACTGTCTTTCTTCTTCTTCTGAACCATAAGGGCACCTCTTATAATACTTCTCATTTTATAGCACTTCTCTTATTTTGCTAAATTGTTCAGTCATGTCTGACTCTTTACCACCCCATTTTTTTGGCAAATGCACTGCAGTAACTTGCCGTGTCTTTTTGCAGTAGATTAAGACAAACAGAGGTTAAGTGACTCTTTTCAGGATCACACTTCTAGAGAGTGTCTCCGTTTGGATTTGAACCCAGACTTTCCAGAACCAAGATTCGATCCATTAAATCACCTACTTTTCTTTTTTTCTTTTTCCAGGTCAGACAGGACTAACTTTATTTCTTTTTTATTTTTTGATAGTGATACTGGACTACTAAATTAAAGCAATGCTATAAATATAATGAACCTAAATTTCAGAAAAGCATTTAAAATATTTCACATGCTGTTTCTGTGTACAAGATGGAAAGATATGTTTTAGATATTATGGTTGGGGGTACTTGGACAAGATTGAGGGGTAAGTTCCAAAGAGTAATCCTTAATGGTTTCATGATACCAGTTATCTTTTTTCTGTTTAGACTTAAAAATATAGAATAACAGTAGATAGACATTTCAAAGAGGTAAATGTAGGCTTGTTATAAGAAAATCATGTGCTGACAATTAGTATTCTCTCAAAGTGTATCAGAGTGTCTTAAGGAGTAAAACATTTCCCTTTACTGGAGGTCTTCAGAAAAAGACTGAATTACCACTTGTTAGTCAATCAGTCAGAAAACTAGCAGGGCAGCTAGGTGGTGCGGGAAATTAGAGCACTATGTCTGTCACCTACTTTTCTCCAAGGTAAAGGGAGATGAAGTGACACATAGCTAACAAGTTTCTAAGGTTAGATCTGAACCCAAGTCTTCCTGACTCTAGACCTGGTGCTTTATCCATTGAAACACCTAGCTAGCTCTATTTCGCTACATAGCCATCTTATATTGCATTATTCCATAGCTGACCAAGCTGCAGATTTCTTCACAGGATCATAGATTTAAAGCTGGAGCAATGATGAAGCATGCTACTTATACCTCCTGACAGAGAAATGATAGACTCAGGGTGAAAAATGAGACACGTACTTTTTGGACATGGCCAATGCAGAGATTTGTTTTGCTTGGTTATGCATATCTGTTACAGGGATTTATTCTTTCTTTTCCCCTCTCCCTCTCTCTCCCTCCCTTTCTCCTTCTCTCTCCCTCCCCCTCCTCTCTTTCCCCTTTATCTTTCTGTCTCTCTCTCCCCATCTCTTACTGCCTCTCTTTCCCCTTTCTTTATCTGTCTCTCTCTTTCTGTCTGTCTGTCTCTCTTTATCTCTTGCTATTTCTTTCCTCTTTATCTGTCTGTCTCTCTCCCTCTGTCTATCTCTCCATTTCTTACTGCCTCTTTTTCCCCTTTCTTTATCTCTCTTCTCTCTCTTTCTCTCTCTCTGTCTCTCTGCCCCTCCCTGTCTCTCTCTCTCTCCTATGTCTTTCTCTATATCTCTCTCCTCAATAGTGAGCATGAGAGAAAATTAATTTTTAATTCAATGGAAAATGAATAAGATTTAGGACTACAAGGGCTCTTAGAGGTTATCTATTCCAGCCTCTTCCTTTTACAAATGTGGGAGCTATGTCCCAAAGAGGTCAAGTACTTTGTACCGAATTACACAATATGTTGTATAGAATAGTTGCTTACTAATGTTTACCGAGTGGATATAATCACCCTTTTCTTTAAGTTTAACAACAACAAATAAATATACAAAACATCAATTCCATCATACTCGGATAATATCTTTTATATATTTATTTAGTAATCAGTACATGACTAACGCTGGGGCCTCTGTGGAAATAGTTAAGATTTTGGATTTTCATCATCAATGTCTCTGAGTCCTTTTTAATGCATACTTTAGTTTTTTTTCTTTTTTTCCCTCTCTCTCTAGTGCAAGGATATCTAGGTTCCCGTGTAATGCTATCTAAATTAATCTAGGGTTAAGTCAATAAGCATTCACAGGGCTTGTTATACACCAGGCACTGTGCTAAGCACTGTGGCACAAAGAAAGTCAAATAACAGTCCCTGTCCTCAAGAAGTTTACAATTGAATGAGGAACACAAGAAGTCAAAAATACATTAAAAAAAAAAAGACATATAAAGGATAAACAGGCAATAAAAAAGAGAAAAAAAAGAATAGAATTAATAAGACTGAGAGAATCTTCCTAAGCAAGGTAGGATTTTAGCTGGGACTTGAAGGAAGTCAGGATACATAGGAAGTGAGATCAGGAAAGAGATGGGAGATAGCCAGAGAAAATGCATGGAGCCAAAAGAGCAAGAAAAATACTAGCTATGACACCTAAAAGGATAGCTGAGTACTTTAACAGATCAGATTTGTGGCTGTATAGTCATAAAAATACAATTCATGAATCATATCATCCAATGCCATCATTACGAGAAAGCCAACAAATTGGGATCCTTTGGCTATCCTGATAAATCATGTTACTGTTAAAATAAACGAGTTACTAATGCTTAGGCTATTCTGAGAGTATTAGTTATTATAAAATATGAACAACTTCTGATTAGTTCTATTTACACTAATAGAAACTAGGAACTCCAGACAGGGAATTGTGTTACGAGTGATATTTCACAGATATTGGAATACCACACCTAGAGTTCACTGTCCATTATTAATCCCCATCTCAAGGTTTCCTGAGACTAAAAGGTGTTTTATTTTGTTTCTCCACAGAACCCTATTATATGATTTTATGACAAAGTGACTATTTCATACTCATTAATTTCAATACTTAGGTGCTTCCCAAGTGATTACATGGTCATAAAAGACTTGCATGACTTTATTCATAAAACACACATGCTCACACACACCAACCAAAATGTTGAAGAAAAATTACCATACCTCTGCAAATTGAAACAAAGCTGACTCTTCACACTGTTTGGCAGGTGCAGGAGCCTCTGGATGTGACGTATTTGAAGATATCTGAATAAAAATAAAAAAGTATTTGTACATAGGATTGTCTGTTCTTGTTATTATTATACTAGAGACCAAGATTCTAGCATTTGCTTCTAGTTTTTTTTTTTTCTTTTTACAGACAAACCCATAAGTAATGTGAAAATAATAATAAAATTCAGTTCATATGATTTGCTATGTCTCAGTAAGATAATTCCAAGTAAATATAAAATAAAAATATGGGTGATATAAGATGATTTTCATTATTACAGTAAATAATAACAATAACAAAAAACCCTGCCAACTCTCTATAGGACATTTCTAACTGGAAGTTACATTACCAACCAGAACTAGCATTTATGTCCTGCTTAAGGTTTGCTAAGTATTTTACAAATATGATTTTATTTTATTCTTATAACAACTCTTAGAAGAAGTGCTATTATTAACATCTCCATTTTTCAGATGCAAAACCTAAGACAAAGAAAAAAGTTAAGTGACTTGACAAAGGTCACATAGCAAGTGTCTGAAGTGGAATTTGAAATAAGATTTTTCTGACTCCAGGTCCACATTCAGCCCACTAGACCAACTGTCTACCTGCTTGTTCTAGATTTGCAACTTTCATTTTTACTTCTTATTCTTATCCCATATATCCATCCAATCATTTGACAAATCTTGCCATTTATATAATATCCCTTCTCTCCACTCACAGAACTGCCACCCAAATCCATCATCTTTATCCTGTATTATTGTAATAGTCTTCTGATTAGTCTCCCTGACAAGTCACTTTCCATTCTTTTCCATCTTCCATTCAACTGTCAAAATAATTTTCCCAAAACACAGGTCTGACCATGTCCACTCTCTGTTCATTAAATACCAGTTGTCCCATATCACTTCTAGGACCAAATAGAAAGCCTTTTGTTCAGCATTTAAAGTGATTCACAACCTAGATCTTTCCTGCTATTTACAATCTCTGGACATTTTATTCCAACCTCCATGCATTCTAGAATTCAGCCATATTGCAGATTTTGACCATGACATTCTATCTCTGTGCCCTTAAATTAGCAGCTCCCCTTTATTATACTCTTGCAGCGCTCTCCCTCCTCACATCTGTTTCATAAAATATCTGGATTCTTCTATGACTCATCTCAAATGCCATCTTTTACAGAATACTTCTAGTCTCTTACTCCTCCTCTAAGATTACCTTCCATTAACTCAGTATAGATTTTATATAGCCTATTTATTTAAGTTTTCTGTTCCATTAGAATGTAAATTCCTTAAGGATAGGGAATGGTTTTTGCTTTCTTTGTATCCCCAGCATTTAGCCCAGTTCATGACAGTAATTATTTACTAACTTCTTGTCAATTGATGGAAAAAGACCACTAAAAACAAGAAGTCTAGCCACAAAAGCAAAAAGACCTGGGCTTTTCTTTAGTTTGGATTTTTTTTAATTTCATTTCATTTTGGTTTTTTTTATAAGGTTGTCATTTGTATTGCCTAAAATCTCTGCATTTCTTTTTAAAAAAAATTCTCCAAAATAAAGCAGGGATGACTATCCACAAACACTTTGGAGGAAGGTGGAGTGAATAAATCTTATACCAATCATACAGTCTTCATTAAGCACTTACTAAGTGCCATGCACTGTGCCAAATGCTAAGGATACAAACTAAAAAAGCCAGTACTTGTTTGTTTTCAAGGAGCTCCCAATCGATAGGGAAAACAAAATGCAAATAACGATGTACAAACAAGATAAATATGGGCTAAATTTAAAATAACCAAAAGAGAGAAGATTCTCTTTTTGGGATTGGGATTGGCTCCTTGTAGAAGGCAGTATTGTAGTCGGGAAGCCAAGAGGAAGAAGAGATGAGGAGAGAGAGTTTTCTATGAACGGAGCTCAGCCAGTGGAAATTTCAAGAGCTAAGAGACAGAAAGTCTTGTCCATGGAAGCACAAAGAGGTCAGTCAGTGGGTGGATCATGGTGGAAGGGTGGCAGAGGGAAGTTAGGAAGCAGGTGTGAGAAGATAGGGGTCTGCACTGGAGTGAAATATCAGAGAAAAGAAGGGGTCATATGCTAGAGCTGATGCAAAAGAGAAAACAGGCCATACTAAGAATTGGATTTGGAAGGAATGAGAGATAGAGAGGAATAAAGGAAAAATCCAGATCGTAAGCTTGGGGGCCCTGAAATAAAGGTAGTGTTCTAACACTGGGAACATTTAATTTAGATATTAAGCAACCTGAGGGCAAAGACTGAGTTTTTATGCATGTATTTCCAGTGCTTTAATACTGTGCCCAGGGTAGAGGAGTAATAATAAATTATAATATAATTATATATAACATATAAACATAATATAAAATGTGTATTAGATATTATAATATACTTACATATAAAATATATACAATATAATAAATATTATAGCATATATTATATATAATGTATGATTGTATATTACATATAATTACATAATATATAGGAAAATAAATGTTTGTTGGCTGACTGGAAGGGGGTAAGGGTTTGCAAAGAAAGATGATGGCAAAAATTTTGAACATATTGAGCATAAATGTCTATAGACCATCTGGTTCAAGATAGCTAGTCCTTAATCATTTAAGTTGCAACACTTTAAATTTGACTATATGAGGAGTCCAATCTGAGAACAGAATGGGAACATTATCCAAGAGCTTAGCATGATAGCAACCAGTTACTAACTGTAGCCCTGAAATAGGTCCTTGTTATACAAGAATAATGAGTCAAGAGATTCATTATGTTAACAATAATTTCAATATCCTACCCTAGGAATGACCTTTTGGGGGAATGGGAGCAAAACTTTCAAAAAAACATAAAAGGAATGTCTGACTTAGTTTCCATTTTTTTCTTTCATGTCCTTAATGTCTAGTCAAATAGGTCTACTTATTTTTTCTTTCACTTATTAATTTATCTTTCACTTCTGATATTTTGTATAGGCTATATCCTGCACACCTGGAACATCCTTTCTCTTTTTTCAACATCTCTTGGAATCACTAGTTATCTTCCAGGTTCAACTGAGATGTCATTTTCTGTTGGAGGTCTTTTTGGATCTACTCAGTGTTAGTATTTTGTTACTTCTCAAATTTCCTTGTATCTACTTACTTGTACAAATACTGTATTTATCAATAAGTCCCTTGTGTAGGGAGAAATTGGTGTGTTTTTATTTATTTTTTATTTTTGTCTTTGTAAACCCATAACCTAGCACATAAAAGAATATAAAAAGAACTTGATAAATGCTGAATGAATGAAAAAATGAATAATTGAATAAGGAGGTGGTTTGGTTCTGTGGTAAGAATAAGAGAGAAGTAAATATATAGCCTAAGTGTTATTCTAGTGTCTGTGAAACATTAAAAGACCAAAAAAAAAAAAAATCCCTAGTATGTTTGACAGAACTTCTACGGATTAGATAAGGCTACAGCAATATAATAAAAATGATATTACTGCCTAAATTAATTTGCTTATTTAGAGTTTGCCAATAAAACTATCAAAGAATTACTTGACAGAAATAGAAAAAAATACCAGAATTCAACTGAAGGAAGTCAAGAATTTTAATTAAAATTATAAATTACTTATGGGAAAATATGGATAAGAATTACAGAAGATGAGGAATCACTGCTTAAAGACTTTCCAAGGGAGAGCCAACCATTTCTTAAGGCGACTCACTCCACTTTTAGATAATTTTGAATGTTAGGAAATGTTAGCCCTGACACCAAAATTAAATCTCCCCATTGTTTGTGGTTTTACCCTGTGTTATCAGAACATATGTCCAACAATTTTTCCATATAACAATTCTTCAAATTCTTGAAAAGAGCTATCATAGTCCCTCTAAGTCTTTTCTTTTTCAGGCTCCACATTCTCAGTTCTTTCAATGGATCCTTATTAAGTGGACTCATAGTTCTGGATTTTTCAAGATCTGTAGTTTTTACCTGCATAAAATTCGACCTCTTGAAAGTATTTGGGGTGTTTTGTCTGGAGACAAGCTGTCTCAAGGTAAGACATGATAACTTTATCCAAATATTAGATCTCATCTCTATCAAAATAATAATTGACATCCAATGTCTCTGATGGTAAAAGCACTATATTTACATTTTCAATACAAATATTATAAAAAAAGGATTTTTATTCTTTTTTCCTAAAAAAATTAATATTTAAAAAACACTCATACTGAGTTAGTCTTGGCTATAATATGATTTTGTGCCATCTTTTACTCTAAAGGAACCATTGCCAAGTAAAATAAAAACAAGTCCAAGAAATGAGATTCAGAGGGCAAATACTAATGGAATTTTCTCTATAACAAGTTCCTTCTGCCTAGAGACCAGCAGAATATTTCAGGCAATGGCTCAACCACTGTCTTTGGTGTTGTCTATATAAAACATTTCATAGTGAGTAAGATTATTATTCTTAAACATAAGTATTTGAACAAAACATTTAAATAGACCCCCACCCAAAGTAATAATTAAAAAGTTATGAACAAAACCAAAGATGGAAGGAAGCTACTATTCAGCAGGATCCCTTGGTGATCAAGGTGCAAATTATACATTCAAGAAAAGAAATGGCAGAGATATGGAATGAAATGCTAAATTTGTAGATTATTGAGGAAGACGTCATAGAATGTCTTCCGTTTCTAATTAATTTATAAAAATACTCAATAAGACTGATCCCAACACTGAACCTCAGGAGACTTTCTCATTTTCAAATTGTTTTTGCAATATGTAGATCAGAGTTATTAGAATAAGCAGTGATAAATGCTCAAAATAGTAAGTCCTAATTGACAAGGTAGGTGTAAATAAATCATTAAGACTGGATGACATCCAACCAAATGCTTAAAGGAACTCAAGGGTGAAATTGTAAAACAGTTGGCCAAAACGTGTAACCTGTCATTATCAACAGCTAATGAGCTAGGCAATGGACTACTGATAATGTGAATCCCAATCCATATAGAAGGACATCCTTCATCCAACAAAATGTTGTACCTTCATGCCTGGAAAGGCATAATGATAGGTAAGATCACTAAATACTTAGGCAAATATAACCTTTCAAGAAGAAAACTAGGGAGAAAGTAATACAGTGTTGATACCTTACTTTTATTTCCTTTGAAAGGTAAATAAGAGTGTGAACAAGAGAGAACCAGTACGTATAAATTCATTTAATGCCTTTAAAAAGTCTTTCACAAAGGGTTAATTTTTAAATTATTGCACCATAAGATTGGGGGTAAATGTGGAATTCATGAATAGAGACCTGGTTTAGAAACAGAAAGAAAATGGTAGGTACAACAAACTTTTCTGCAAATACAGAAAACGAAACATTAGGGTCTTCTAAAGTTCAGAGTTGGAATCAATTTTATTGAATATTTTATTAAGTTATTTAGAAAATATTGTTTACAGTGAGTGAACCTCTTGGTTTAGAGATGGCATTAAATTTTTCTAGAATGTAAAATATTAAAACAACTGGAATAAATTACAAGTTTATCTCAAAAGGTTGTGTAAATAAAAAGAGTAAAAGGAGAGCTTCAAAGTGAAGTAATGGAAGATAATGCAAAATAATCTAAATTCTGCTTAGCAGATGACAGGTTGTTAGCTCTGACCTGAGAAACAAACTAACCTGTTGAAAAAATCTCCAGCAGCATTTTGACTATTATTAGGCAGCAAGACGTGTATGTGTTAGATGTGGAGGATGGTTCAAAAATAAAACATAGGGGCAGCTAGATGGTGTAGTGGAGAGAACATCAGCCCTGAAGTCAGGAAGACCAGAGTTCAAATTTAGCCTAACACACTGATCACTTCCTAACTGTGTGACCCTGAGTAAGTCACTTAAACCTCAAATGCCTTGCAAAAGAATAAAAAAATAAAAATTCTACATTATGTATACCTTAAAAATGCTAACAGTAGAAAAAAAGTGATAACATTAATAACAACAAAAAGATGTCAATAATAGTAATAACAACATAACGACTCTTTATACAGTGACTAGTATATGCCAGGGACTGTTCCAAGGATTTTACATGTATTTTTTCATTTGTTCTTCACTATATCCCTGGGAGGTGGATACTATTGCTATCCCTATTTTACAATTGAAGAAATTGAGGCAGTGGAATTTAAGTGATTAGCACAAGATCAGATAGCACAAGTCTCCCCAACTCAAGGCCATTTATCAAAAGATAAATACAAAAAGAATGATACAGGACATGGGATTTGGTTATTACCAAAAAAACAAACAAACAAAGAAAAATGTGGGGAAATGAAAACAGAAAAAAAAATTGAAATCTACAAGAATCAAAGACTTGATCACCAAATAATTGGATGATTGCTCGAAAGCTAAAAATGACCCATAGCTAATAATGAAAGCAAATATTATCATACACAATGGATCTTATATAACTTCTTAGTACTCTAAAAGTAAAAACAAATTTAGAGAGAATGTATAAATTTATGGGTGATTCAATATTGAATTATCAAGAGAAAGTAGGATAGTTGGGCAATCTGAAAATAGAAATTATCTAGGAAAGAACTACCTAGAGGACCCCCAAAAAACAAAAAAACAAAAATCCTGGGAAAATGGAAAGCAATTTATCAGAAATTAGGTAGGATGTAACATATTACATCACATGCCAATCTTAAAATGGATATGATCTTCATATTAGAAGATCGCACTATTTTAAAATCAGAAGAGAACTAAATCAGATAACCTTCATAGCTTTGACCAGTGAGCCAACTGACCTTAGTCAATTAAAAAGATAGAAGAGATTATAAAAATAAAATAGATTTGCACCAACAAAACACAAGGAAGAAAAGAAGGTAAGATGTTGACTAGGGGGAGAGGGGGGAGGAAATTTTACAACAAATATCACTAATAGTATTTTGGCATCTAAGATACCAGTAACTTATGGCCCCAAAAGATAGTGGCTAAAACATATAAACAAAGAGATCTCAAAAGAAGAATTGCAAACTCTTAACAATGATATAAAGGTTTTTTCTAAGTCATAAATAAGAGAAGCATAAATTAAAACAAAACAGAGGCTTTACCTCATAGTCAATAAATCGGTGAAGATGACAAAAGATGGAAAAAATGACAGAAGTAAATGTTGCAGGGGTTATAGAAAAAATGTGCATATTAATGAAATGTTTATGGTGCACTGAAATGGTCCAATGATTTTAGAAAGCAATTTGGATTAATTCAAAGAAAAGTGATGAAAATGTTTATACCCTCTGACCCAAAGACTCCATTACTAAGCATATGTCTCAGGGAGGTCAATGATAAAAAAAAAAAAATTATAATATACACCAAAATATTTATAGTAGCTCTTTGCATAGTAGCAAAGACTTGAAAACAAATATATGCCCTTCAAATATAGAATAGCTAAACCAATTGTAGGACATTATTGTAATAGAATATTATTGTGTTATAATAAATGATAATTATGATGAATACATAGAAGTATGAGAAATATGAGCAGATTCCAAGCAGATGAAACAGGAAAATAATAAATACGATGACAATAATATAAACAGCAACAAAATAATTGAAAGTGAATGCTAGGACCAATTTTGGTCCCAAATAAAAGATAGGAGGTATACTATAGAGGTGAAACTTTCTAAATATGTTGGCTCATTTTGCTGAGCTTTTTCCCTTTTTTAAACTTTAAATTCTTTGTTACAAGGAATTGTTTGTTAAGAGATAGGGTAGGGATACATTGGGAAATGTATGTAGTACAAAACAAATTAAATCAGATTTTATATTCATAAATTTGCTCAAATGTCAACTGTAATAACTTAGATATACATTTAGTTTTAGTTACACACAAAATGAGAGAGTTCAACCAAAAATAATACTGCCAAATATGATTCTTATCTTTGTTTTATTATCTTCATATTTTTGAAAACAAAATTTCTCCTAAAAATGCTACAAGTCTCCAAGTTTCGTTTCCAAAGCATTGTTCTGAGTGACTAAATTAAGTTAATGAAGAAAAAAGAATTTTATTTTAAAATTCATATTTAAGAGTTTTGTAATTTTCTTGTTCATTACTTCTGATTTTGCAGTATCTCACTTCTGCAAACTAAAATAAGGGTGATTTTTGACAAGATCCTGAAACATCAGGTTTGCAAATACCTGAAGATATTTAAAGGAAGGACAGACAATAAAGAAACACTGAAGGAGTAGAGCTTCAAAGTCAAGAGAAGTGACAGGCAACCAAAAATATTCTTGCCTTTAGGGATGTTTAGTTATAACACCCTACTGACTAGTGTGTTGTAATAAATAAGCAGTTAAGTAGTTTAAAATTTAAAAGGACTATTTAAGCCCTAAGAAATGCTATAATTAGCACAATGAATCATGATATGGCTAACATTTACCTAAAAAAACTTTTTAAGTTGTCACCCAGTTTGATCATTTTCTCTAATTTTCTCCCTTATAATGACCAGCAGGATGAATACAGAGAGGCTTGGAGAGACCTACATGGACTGATGCTAAGTGAAATGAGCAGAACCAGGAGATCATTATACACTTCGACAACGATATTGTATGAGGATGTATTCTGATAGAAGTGGATTTCTATGACAAAGAGACTTAACTGAGTTTCAATGGATAAATGATGGACAGAAACAGCTAAACCCAAAGAAGGAATACTGGGAAATGAATGTGAACTATTTGCATTTTTGATTTTCTTCCTGAGTTATTTTTACCTTCTGAATCCAATTCTCCCTGTGCAGCGGGAGAACTGTTCAGTTCTGCAAATATGTATTGTATCCAGGATATACTGCAACATATTTAACATATATAGGACTGCTTGCCATCTTGGGGGGGGGGGTGGAAGGAGGGAGGGGAAAAAACGAAACATAAGCGAGTGCAAGGGATAATGTTGTAAAAAAATTATCCTGGCATGGATTCTGTCAATACAAAGTTATTATTAAATAAAATAAAATTTAAATTAAAAAATAATAATAATAATTTTCTCCCTTATACCAATTTCAATTTCTCCCCCACTAAAGTATCCAACACTTGTTTCTTCTTTCACTGTTTTTCCTGATATTTACAATCACATGAATATGACTAAATGATTTCTAGTGGTATCTGCTACCCCCTCATCCAAAAAATTATAACAATTTATGCTTCTAAAAAAGATTTCCATTTATTTATACTAAAAATCTATAGGTCTAAGACCTTCTTTGATACTGTTTATAGATTTAAGCAAACACTTTGATTCAAATTCTTTATATTCCTTCTCCTTTCATCTTCATTTTAATATCATTCACAGGAAGATTTGATTTTTATTTAAGTTGCTCCATGATGCATTCTCTTTCACTATTGCTCTACTCTTGATGTCTCATTATGACAGAGAGGTGACAAAGTTTTTAAAGACTATGTTAAGAGAATGCAAATTCTGGCAGGTCCCATCCAATCTGCAAAGATGCTAAATATGACCTGGCAACAGATACTCTTTCTTAAGACAACCAGCCTAGTTAAACTTGGCTACCATTTGTCAATAGGGTGCACAAGAAGCAATTATTTTTGAGCTCCAACAATTAATGAAACTATAAGATACAAAAGGGGGTCATGATATATGTCAAAGATGAAATATAATACTAATAAAATCATGAATCTTTTAAAATTATTGGTCATGATACAATGTTATCAACTGCAATGCAACTAGTAACCACTAGTCCAGGTTAGTGCTCTCAAATCCAAATTAACTGGACCACTTCATGCATTTACCAAGTCTAGCTTCCCCCATCACTTTTACAACTACAATATCCCCCCCCAAATCTTCCCCACAAAATCCTCATAACTGATTAATTTTCTCCAGGGGATTAAAAAAAATTTTATTAAAGCTTTTTATTTTTCTAAACATATGCAAGGATAATTCTGTAACATTAGCCCTTGCAAAACCATGTATTCCAGTTTTTCCCCCCTCCAGAGTATTTTTTTAGGGACAAAATTCTATCACCACATGAAACCAGGTTGCCAAGCTATGGCCAATATTTGAAACTCTGATACACCATTAATTTAAAAAGAGCACTGACTACCTGTTTCTAGTGATCACTTCCATCGATTTGTCTCAGGAGCTTTAATTAATTTTCCACTGGTAATTTGACTGGCCTGGGCTTAACTTCCTTACTACTATCCCTTGATTGCCATGGTACTGACAAGCAAATGTTTCCATAAAACATGCTCAGCTGCTTTCAAAGTATTTGAGCACCAACCTGAGAGCTTATTGGCCTCTAAACAAAGATTCTTAGTTAAACAAGGAACCGCATATCCTGAAACTGGTAGTTGGCAAAGGACAGGGAATCCCTTCATCTGAAGGTATTCTTGGGCAAAACCTATTCCTATTCCAAATAGCTTAGAAATAAAAATCAACGCATCCTAATCCTGGAAAGAAGTCAAATATGTTTGATTGCCAAATGCTTTTACACACGCGCACACGCTCACACACACACACACACACACACACACACACACACAGAAATATGTTTAATCCAGGAACAAGTTTAAGGCCAAATGACAAAATAATAGGTTTTTCAAAAAAAGCCTTTTCAGAATTTTAAGCTTTAATAAACTGAAGGGATGACAGAACCAGCATTCTAAAATAAATTAATTTCAAAAATTAAAGTAAATTAAAATTTAGGATAATTATAGGCAGCTAGATATTGCAGTGGATAAAGTGCCAGACCTAGAGGTAGGAAGCCATTTTCCCCAAGTTCAAATATAGTATTAAACACTAATTAGCTGTGTGGACCCTGCTTGCCTAAGTTTCCTCATCTGAACTGGAAAAGGAAATGGCAAGTCCC